>NC_054701.1:3705948-3878412 GCF_016097555.1 Gigantopelta aegis
GTCATAGGTCATTCTTTTCAATCAGGCTGTATCCCTACACCCTATGAGAGCCTCACTTTGAAGGTTAAGGTCAAATAAGTCAATATGGAGGATTTCTTCAATGATGTTTGACACAGGGTGACACACTTTGATACCAAATTGTGAGGTAATTATGCCAGTTACAGCACTCAAAATGTACATGATAATTGTGCAGATAGGTGGAAATCTGAAAGTTATCAGTTTGGGTGATGAATATTTTATTTCTTTAAATTAAATTAAATTTTATTATATTTATATTTTCAAAATTTGTAATTTCACAAATTATGACATAATTCAGCATGCATTGTACCCCTATCAGGTCATAGGTCATTCTTTTCAATCAGAATGTATCTCTGCACCCTGTGAGGGCCTCACTTTGAGTAATTGAGCTAATTGAACAAGTGAAAATGGAGGCTTTTTATCAAAAATACCAGAGGGTAATTTTTTCAAAATGTGATCCTGGGCCAAATGGTGAATGTATAATGTGGAATGGGCCTCCCAGAGCAAATGGATATGGTGCTATTAAGTTCAAATCACCAATCACAGGCCAGTATCGTACAGTAAATGCTCACAGATTAAGTTTCATGGTCTTTAATAAGGAGATGGACATAGATGGCAGTGACATCAGTCAACTGTGCCATAACCGTCTTTGTATGTTTAAAGATCACTTATCTGCTGAGCCACATGCAATTAACAGCTCGCGCATACAATGTGTGAACCGGGATGTCTGTCAGGGACATGGACAATACCCTCCCTGCCTCTTGCATCTCAGAATGCATAACATATAAGAATGTAAAACAATAACAAAGTTTAATTTAAAGAAATATTTTATGTCATAAAAATCACATATAAATATCACATATAAATATCACATGATACATTTATTCAAAAGCATACATTTATTCACATTACTATTTTTTATTGTTTAAAGTCAGTCTTCAATGTCTAGGGTTCATATCCACAGCAGAAATGCTATCATGCAAACTGATAGTTCCTATATTATATGTATCACTTGAAGGTTTGTGACAAAAATTACTTTGAATAACTGTGGTCACAGGAGTTGTCTGTTCTTTGACTGTCAATATCTAATAATCCTTTCTTGTAGTCAGCTTGTTGATCTCTGTGCAAATGTTTATATCGTAAGTGATCTCTAATTTTACTTCCTTGCTGGACTAAGTGCCTTTTAATCACCTGTGGATTGTTTTGATATCTTTTTTGATAGTCCGACTCTTTGTCCATCTGACGCAGTGAACGCCTCACCCGAGCTGACAGTTCGATGCCACAGTACTTGCACTTTTCTATCATGGATGTTCCCGGGGCGTTGTTCAGCCTGTGGATGGTGGATGCAGCTCTCCCAGTCATCGTTCGTGAATAGTTCACATTCTTAGGTAAGGAAACACTGAGAGAACGGTTCGCAGCCTCACATTTCTGTGTGTCTGTATACAGTTTCATTTGCTCTACAGCTGAAATACTTAGTTTAATCTTCAGAAGTTCCAGTACTAACATTTTGTCATTTTCATTCATATTCAGCTCTGTGATTCTGTGTGTACCCAGGAACATGGATCGGTGCCACCAGTTGTTCGTTATTCCTCCACTGCAGACGACCGAGTACCGCGAACACTTTGAACAGTCACCACCGTAGCACGAAAGTGTCGATTGCAGGACCTTTGGTAAGTTTCGTTTCAGTACACCGATATTACCAGTGTGTAGTTTCATCAGTTCTTTAAGAATTAAACTGCACCTTGCTTTCATATCCTGGCTGAATACCTTCTGTGCTTCACGCTTTTGTTCACGGGTGTACCCAGTAAACATGTCGGGACTGAAGTTAGCTTTGTAACACTTACGAAACTGACTCTGACCTAAGTGGGTTGGATCGGCTAGCCGCTGCACTTTCCACATTGGATGTAGAAGTTTCAAAGCACTACCAACTCCAGCAGATGATCTGGAATCTCCATCTGTTGTGACGTATTTTATGAGAATACCTTGTAGAGCCAAGTCTGTTCCGATATCTTTTCCCATCTCGTATTCCGACAGCGGAGCAAATGGCGGCAAGTTTGCTGTGCAGTCAGGATGACCACCGGGACACGTCACATGAATACCTTTGTTTCTTAACCAGGCTCCGGTCCAACAAAGTTTATTCTGGAAGCAGGCACTTACAATGAATTTTCTCTCAGTCATTGTTTTCACACGCAAGTCCTATAGCTTGTGATGCATTCTGGCCCGGTTTCTTCCGACTTGTTATTGTCGTGGAGTTGTATCTCCCATCCATGGCTATGTTAATTTCATCACGTTCATTTCCACGTTTCATGTTAATGTCTTTCAGTAGCTCAACTTTTTGTGCCATATCTTTTTCATTTAGATCTGTTACAGCCGTTGATACCTTGTATGTTGTTCTCTGCATACTGCTCCGACACGGTGGTGGAATGTCCATGCCTGCCAATAGCACTCTCGCTCTTGTATTGCCGACGGGAGTATCTTGGAGACCGATAGCAAGACCCACATTAGTTTTTGCTGCATTTGGGCCAGGTTTATTTGTCTTCACCTCATTGTACAATTTGCTTTCAGGAGCAGTGAAGTCACAATTCACACAGTGTAGTGTGACTTTCCAACAAAGACCCCACTTAACCTCTTTTAATATTTGCATTTCAGGCTCGTCGCACTCAGGGGAAGCTGTTGAGTGGTATCTGAAAGCTGCATTCCATGCATCTACCATTCTGTCATTGTCCATTATTCTCATGCCTTCTTTGTCTTTACACTGTTGTTCTTCTTTCATTTCAGACGCAGTACATGTACTCGTAATGGGACGTAGCAGGCGGACTGGCTGTGACGCACCTTCGCAATCTGGAGTGGATATGGTGGCTGAAGTGGAACTCGACTTCGTGACCAAGGCAAACTCGTCTATATTCATCCGGACTACTGGTCGCAACTTCTCAGTGTGAGATTCTGGACTTGCATGTTCATGCAGCAGAGTTGCACCCTTATTCCAAGGTGCATGTCCCTTCTTGAACTGTGTCTTTCGTCTTGTATTGCCTTCCATGGATGTGACTCGTAGTGTATAAAACAGTGAAATACTTATTGTGGTATGCATGTCCACCCTTATATATATGTTCATGTGTGATGTCACTTTCAGTTCTGATGCATTAAAACATTTCAGTGCAGTGGCAGTTGACAGCTTTTTTTTGTTCACTGTGTATTCGGTACTGCATCTTTGCAGACTGGTGCCCTGTCCTCTGCATTCAGGTGTGACCTGTTACGGTGTGCAGACACCTTGCTAATTACCCTCACCAGAATGACACTCGAGCAGTCCTAATTTGTAATTGGCATATATTGACTGTGTGCAGTATCCAAAATTTTACAGTTTTAAAGATTAAATTTTGTTTTAAAAAGAGAACTTTGTGGGAATTTTTTTTTTGAAAATGTATCAATTTAAATTAAATTGATTTTTTTTTTGAAAAAAAAAAAATCATATTCCTGCCAACTGCTATATTTCAATTGCAGAGAACACAATAAGGAGCAAGTTTCTTTTTGTTGTTCAGAAAAATGTCTGTAACTTTTAAAGTTATTCCATAATTACTAGTCCACTATTGGGAATAATTTGACGCAGATTGCCGCCTTTTGCGGCACAGGCAGTCCCCCATTTCACAGGCTCCAATAGCCATATTTGGTATCAAATATTCTTTTTATTGCCTGTATGCAACTTGACATATGTATTTAAATGCCATATGTGAGTTTGAGTGTCATGGTGAAAACAATTTTGGTCTGATAGGCCTCGGACTAGAGTTATCCACCCATTTGGTTGTCCAAAATACGGAAGTTAATGCGAGAAAATATAGTTTTCTTGTGATGTGATTAATGGCTGGGGAGCTGCTTAGTATACTGGATTGTTACACTGGGTTTGACAGGTGAGAGGATGCAGTTAGTGAATATGTGCACTTGGTTTACACTGGATACTGCATAATGTCCCCCAGAGCACATTGAAGTCATGCAAAATTTGTGTAAAATGCAGAGAAATGGGTGTGATTCGGTCCCTTAGCCCACGTGTGTTTGTTTACATTGATATAACGCGGAAAAGAGCTGGACAACAGATGTCGTCCTTTCGAGTGTTCAATGGGCCCAGGCAGGTAATGTTTCCCGTGAAATGCTAATGGCCTGGTGAAATTAATAAAAGTGCTACAGCCACTGGGGCTACATGAGAATACATAGTGAAATTAATTGTGGTCTGAGGCCAGGTACCAGCATTTCTGTCAGCTGAAGACCGGCCAAGAAGTGGAAGACCTCGCATAACAACTGCAGCACAATATCGCTACATCCGGGTTCTGCACTTGCGTCACCGAACTGGCCTCAGATTACAGTTATCTTCCCATTTGGTTGTCCAAAAATCCGGAAGTTTCACCGCGCAAGTAGTCTGCTGTTTGACTGTGATTATTTCATGGCAGACAGCTATGAAGTGGCAACTGTTTGACTGAAGTGACAGGGGATAGCATGTAGTTTGTAAACATGTGTAACTTGTTGACATTGAAGACTTGTTTGTGGTAATTCCGGCCCATGCAAAAGTAGTGCTTTTGGTGTAAAATGGGTGTACTCCGGCCTGGTTTAGAGGGTGTGTCTGTTTAAACCAATATGCTGGGAGAAAGAGCTGGACAACAGGGGTTGTCCTTTTCAGGGTATGTGTCCCCCATGCAGGCAAAGGTACATACAAAACTTCACGGGCCTGCTGATATTAATAAAAATGTTATAGCCACTAAGGCTATATAGAAACATATAGCGAAATTAATTGTGGTCTGAGGCCAACTGCCACAGCAACGAAAACTGCTGGACGCATACCTGATCTGAGAAGGGTGTCTGCACAAACCATTCGGAACCGACTTCGAGAAGCTGGTTTACGGGCTAGGAGACCGTATGTTGACCCCGTCCTGCGACATTGCAATGAACGTTTTGCCAACAACTGCGTCGCCCAAGTTGACAGATTCGGTGGATGGAGTGACATGATGTGGGGAGCCATCTCATACACCGGCAGAAGTGAACTTGTGCTCGTACAAGGCACCCTGACAGCTGTACGCTACCGGGATGAAATTCCCGCTGACACAGCCCTGAATGTTCAAAATACGATAGCATTGCTTGGTCAATAACATCATTATTTCGATCTATGACTGCACGTGCTATTGTAGCAATGCGTAAACCACGTAAAATACAAGTTAGGTAGGGTATATAAATTCATTGAAAATGTATTAGTCGACATTCTTGTTATTGTTATTTGAGGAAAAATATGGGTAAATCGAAAAACACTTCAGTTGATGTAAAATCGTGTATTAAGAACGTTTTCGATTATTTTGAAGATGAATATCAGCGCGGTAGACCTAGGTATGCTTCTTATCGAATTGTCGATCGAGTTGCCGCTGCACTTAAAGTTTCGGTTTCAACCGTAAAAAGAACTGTGAAAAATCTAAGCTCTACGAATCCAAGCACAGAAATCACTGTTAAAAAACGCGACCGAAAACTCATCGATTTATTTGAAAAAGATGTTATTAGACGACGAGTATACAGATTTTATAGAGAGGGCGAATTACCTACATTACATAAGATTAACGTGGCTTTAAGGGAGGAATGTGGAATCAACATTACCATATCAACTTTACGAAGAACACTCCAGGATCTCGATTTTAAATACCAACATATGTCTACAACCGGAAAAGTGATTTTTGAGGACACCAATATATCAGACAGGAGACTGTCCTATCTCCATGAAATATCCAGTTTACGAGAACAGGGGTATTTAATAGTGTATCAAGATAAGACCTGGGTGAATGTCAACCACACAACATCCCACCACTGGACAGATATCCACCCGGGCACAAGTACCGCCAATCACCTGCCGAAATCAGATGCTGCTGATCGAGTTCCTAAACTCTGTTCGGTGACTGGGAAGGGAAAAAGACTTATTATTTGTCATGCTGGCTGTGATAAATATTGATTGATAGATGGCTGTGAATTGATCTTTGAGGCTAAAAAAACAGACGGAGACTATCATGGTGAGATGAATCATGAAAATTTCATCAAATGGTTTGAAGAACAACTTATGCCTTCTCTACCAGAACCTTCTGTTATCGTCATGGATAACGCAAGCTACCACAACAAATTAACTGAGATTACACGATGTCCTGCACTAAACGCTAAAAAGGAAGAGATTCAGTCGTGGCTACGAAACAAAAATATACCTTTTGAGAGTAACATGACAAAGCCAGTTCTTTATGAACTTGTGAAAAGTAACAAATGTGCAAAGCAATTGGTTACTGATGATATTGCTGAACGCCATGGGCACTTGTGTCTAAGACTGCCGCCAAGACATTCTGAACTCAATCCGATAGAACTGATCTGGAGTCGAGTCAAAGGGCACATAGCTCGTCATAATGATGGTAAAATGACCACGGTGCGGAGAGAACTTGCACATGCATTGAACTCTGTCACACCTACACACTTCTCTGACGCAGTTAAACATGTAATAAAGATCGAAGAAGATTTTAGAAAACAAAATAGTTTTATAAGAAATAAAATACCCCCTGTGATAGTCCCCCTTAACGAAGATAGTGATGAAGAAATGAGTTCGTCGACTGATTAAGTTATTTCTCCATACCCATCAGGAGTATTACTTTAATGTATGCATGAACTCTTTAACACAAAAAACAATTTATTTCCATATCATTCACTATCAAACAACCTAACAACCTATAAACTAATCGACTAGAAATGCATATAGACTACACATACATACGAGAGAAATGTTTATTTAACGACACACTCAACGCATTTAATATACGTTTATGTGGCGTCAGACAAAACGGTTAAGGAGCATTATAACAGTGAGAAAGAAACTCGCTACCGCCACATGGGCCACTGTTTCCGATAAGCAATTTTGATAAGCAATAAGGGACGTTTTATATTTTTATATGCACCATCCCATAGACAGGATAGCATACCACAGCCTTTATACATCAGTTGTGGTGCACAGGCTGGAACTAGACACAACCCAATGGGTCCACCATGTGGGATCGATCAGTCGACCTACCATGAGCGAACGCTTTACCTCTGAGCTACGTCCCGCTCCATATACAAAAGAAGCCTTAAGTGGGGTTGGGGTTGTGTAGAGGGTCACACCTCCACCAATCGCATGCATACCATATTCTTCTCTCTCTCTCCCTATAACCATATAACCATAGATTAAAATATGTTGAGTGCGTCGTTACATAAATGACGTCTCTCTCTCTCTCTCTCTCTCTCTCTCTCTCTCTCTCTCTCTCTCTCTCTCTCTCTCTCTCTCTCTTCAGCGCGCGCGCTTGTGTATTCCACAATATAATTATAATATTTGATACATATTTCTTTTTCAAACTGAGGTTTTGTCACTTGAACTCCCCACCTGAATCCGCGCCTGCTTCATGTTTACAGATATTTTCTTAAATATAGGTCATACTACGATTTGTGCGGATAGGACGATAGAACCGAACATTAGTTTGAAACGCACTATAGAATGATGCTTTTGATATGCAAATGACCGTAGTTATTTATAGGAGAAATAACGTGCATTCAAAAGACACAGAGATTTTTAAAAAGTGGAATTAAGTCAACTTCATGCATTTTATATGATGATTTGTATATAAAACCTGTCGGGGTTTGGGTTTGTTTTCATGTAAATGCAAAGAAAACAAATATCGAATACGAAATAAACGTAACATTTGCAAAAAACTTTGGGTCTAAATAATTGAACAGAATAATAGTTATATATTTGAAAAGGATGACTGGTTGTTTGATTTAGGATAGTGTTTGTTTGTTTAAAACATTATGTAACTCGCATGTTTGACTGCCCAACTGGGAAAGAAAAGAGTAGATGGGAATGAATGATTGAATGAATAAATAAATGAATGAATATTTAACGACACTTCAGCAAGAAAAATACATCGGCCATTGGGTGTCAAACTACGGGGTAGATGGAAAGACTGGAAAACACCTCACACAAGAACCACCTGTCAATAAATGACAGATCAGGTATGTCCCTTTGCATATTCATTCAACTGATTGGATTTTTTCTCGTTCCAACCAGTGCACTACAACTGATCAAAGACTGTGGTATGTGATTTCCTGTCTGTGGGAAATTGCGTATAAAAGATCCCTTGCTGTTAATGGAAAAATGTACCGGGTTTTCTCTGATGACTACAAGTCAGAATTACCAAATGTTTGACATCTAATACCCGATGATTAATTAATCAATGTGCTCTAGTAGTGTCGTTAAACAAAACAAATAAAGAAACATACTATTTATGTCTATATAAAGGCATCTTGATCTCGGAGGACACTTTGAAGGTCCTATCCCGTCCCGAAACTGCCCTCTGGCGATGTCAGTGATCAGATCCGGGATGGGCGTGCCTGAACCTCTTTTGGATATGGGCATGTTAAATGAGTTCCCATTTCCCATTTTAAGGTCCCACGGGTGACTGTTAGTTATAGAGCGGATTGACTGTAAACGCAAATATAGCTGAATAGAAACGTTTTAAGTCTTCAGACCAACTTAGAATATGATAGTGATGCTAGTTTAGTTTTCACGAAACCAAATCCTAAGTTTAATATAATTAATGCAAAATAAACGTAAAAAACGAAGATATCATAAATTATAAAGGACACAGCTACCCCGTAACTCCATGGCTGTGACTGGTGCTTGGTCATCTGTCATCGTAAATTGTCCTTCAAGCCAATCCCCAGGTTTTATTCAGAAACCGTACGTCAAGTTCATTGAATTCACTAAATTAGTTAAACGATTTATTTGACGAAATGCTTATTGCAACCAAAATAAATACAATTTATAAACAAACCGAGGCTACCCCTGTCAGAGTGGTTTTGTACTTAAATACACAGTTAATCGGGTAGATAAGGTATGTGTGAGATATAGCAAAGGTAATGTCTTTGTCGGAGCAACAAGACTTCGCATATTAAATTAGCTTATCATCCAGTAGCTCCCTACCTAATCCTTTGAGTGTTTTCATCTAGTTACGGTTGTACTATAGTTTGTTTTAGTGTTGTCAAAGGAATAAAACCTGAATAATATTATATTCTCCTGTTCTCATTTTTTAACATTTACCATAGTTTGACACCCAATAGCCGATGTATTTTTCGTGCTGGGGTGTCGTTAAACATTCATTCACTCATTCATTCATTCATTCATTCATTCATTCACTCATTTTTTAAGTGTTCAGATCGATTGTATTAAGAATTAATCCATTTTAAGGAAAGTGATATCATATATCATTTCTTATCATCACAGTCGTCGTCGTCATCATCACCATAATCAACATCATCATTTATCAACATCATAATTGTCACCTCAGCACCGGTAATACTTAAAATATTTTAAAAAATATGTAACCATACTTATAAATCGCGCCTATCGTTTTCTCAGTGCCAAATCAAATTTGCCAATGAATGAATGAATGAATGAGTGAATGAATGTTTTACGACACCCCAGCACGAAAAATACATCGGCTATTGGTTATCAAACTATGGTAAAGGCAAAAATTTGTGATAATTTGTCTAAAACGTCCGAACAAAGTACATACAAAATATTTCCTCTATGAAAAGGTGATATTTATATAAATGTAAAATGCATGCTGTCACGGGGATTCTATAATACCCGTAACTGAATGAAACACGATTGTCCAAAATATCTCTCCTAACTGTATATTTATTAGATCTCTCTGTAACAGGCAGTTATACCCGCTGGCTCGTCTAGGTATGATCAGAGATAAGATCTTATATAAAGTATATATTATTATAGCACGTTTAGTTCACTAGAAAACACAACAAAAACACAATACACTTTGGAATCTCTATTAACCTACGCTGACAAATGTACTGCCGCAGTAGTTAATTAATAACAACAATAATAACAACCCAGAACTGATCACTTAATTAGTTAATCTCTAGGTGTCTAGTTTACACAATATTGTAATCACTTCACCGTGACACAACACCCACACGTGTGATAATTGAGAAACGCTTCTAGGAGAACTTAATTAATAAAGGAATTACAACCCTATTCCTAACTAGTTAATTTTTAATTAACCCTAACTACTCATTCAGTAACCTTGTAACACAGAATTAATACTGGTACCTATCACAATAAAGACAATAACCTACAGTTTACCTAGGTCCTCTAGGATGACTGGCTAAGCTTTATATTACCAAATACTCGTATAAATATAGAACAGTATAACTACGATTTACTTCGTCAGATGACCGAAGACACTGTCTAAAGAATATTGGTATAATACAGTATTAAAATATTTAAAGTCACATCAATCACATCAAGGTTATACAACAGAGCAGAAATAATATATTTACCAAAGTCCAAACGGACTAACGTTCCATGGGAGCCGTCCTTTTTGCTTTCTCCTGATAACTCTAAAACACTAGCTATTTATTATAAAATCGAATATCGCCTGGGGGTACATCGCGGCACCGAATCTTATAATGTGAGTTTCCACCACGACCACGCCGGCATATTTTTCTCTGATCGTCCGACTGGCTGTCGCCATACCGCGAGCAATCCCCTGGCCATAAACAGCACTACCGGAGATATTACGTAACTACTAGCCACATGGCCCCCGCACATGGCTGGATGTGTGTATTAGACGACCGTCACGCAAAGGTATTACGTAACAAGTTGCCCATCTGGGCTTAAGTGCAATTTGGAACTGCACACGGCCTTCTAAAACAATTAATATCGCCACAGGCGAAAAGAATTAAGAGCATGTACCGTCACACATGCGTAAAACAATAATTTATAAGAACACGGATGAAATTTTAAATATATCTAAATTTGTTTGAGTTTGTAAACATTTCATTTATTAATTTTAAAGCTCAAGGCCCTATTGTTTTAGACAGTATAATTTTAGAATTTTCATATTAATGTTTATCATCAATTCATTCATATATTTAGCCTTGTTTCATATCCAATAGCCGATGTATTTTTCATACTGAGGTGTTGTTAAACATTCATTTTATACGAAAAAAGGTACGTATGGTCAGCGGCTTATAAAAATAACACTAAACAAACAAGCAAACAAGCAAAGAAACGAACCCCACCCCAAAAACAAAAACCCGACACAAATAAACATATATATTTAATAACTATAATCACATATGTGACAGTGATCTGATTTTTCCGAGATGGTCGAAAAATTCCGAATCTTCACGATGAATTATGATAACGACTATAACTTGAGAAGTTTCGGATTTGCCCCCTATGCAACACGGCGTAGAAATACATTAGTTGAGTGCAGTCGTTTGTGGTTACGAGAAACAACCATGCGTCTCAATTACATGTATAACTTACTAACGATGATATTTACATGGTTGTTGTTTTATAGATGTCAAATTCACTGCAAGATGCGGATTGATACTGAAAGTTTCAGACGTATCTGGATTCCCAATTTCAACGACATTCTAGTAAATTTCTCCAAAGACGTATTGCAGAATGAACGCTTGCAAGATCTTTATGACGAGCACGTATCAGAAAATAGAATTAGACTGATCAATGGATATACCGAATTTAACACTATTTTACACAAAACAGAAGTACGGATAGGCTCTGTGAAAATGGCTCTGAAAAACGTCAGGAAAACACTGGAGAGATTGTTGAGGGAACCAGTAAAGTCATCCAAACTCCGAGATATCTGTCTGTGCTGCTCCCCATGGCCTGTTACCTACGTGGGTCGAATGCGCCAGGAAGTCAATTTGGAAAGAGAATGTGTTGGGACAGTTTCTCAAGACAGCAGCTTCGATATTTGAGCAGACGATGCCTGTCACATATTCAAGGTATCGACAGAGACGACACTGACTGTTGTCACGCAGACTATTCCTTGAAGAAGGAAAAAAGGGCCCTATTATTATTATTATGTACCTTTCCACAGATATGTCAATGTATATTAGGGTCTTTGATACACCAATCGTGCTGGTTGGTTTTGAAAAACAAGACTCCATCGATTATATGACGCAAGTAGTATCATACTTTAATAAATCGCCCCTGCGGCTGAAGAGAGTTTCCCTGGGATGTGCTGGAGCATACGATCGATACCCCTCGGTTCCTAGTTAAATTTGTTGCACATTTACAATCATTGCTCGACGACTGATTGTATGTATTGTCGTCTCTGTGGCGTGACTAAATAATGTGATACCAGCTGTTTCTTCTCGCACTCTCAGAATCTCGTGAACTAAAACAGACAAACAGACACACACACACACACACGCGCGCGCACACGCACACGCACACGCACACGCACACACACACACTCAATCACACACACACTATATATATATAATTCATAAAAAAGGTCCAACGTTTTGAAATGAATAACAAAAACTAGTATACAACATTGATCACTAAAATTTGCATAGCACCAATCTGTATATTAATGGATATCATCACATCTTTGTATGTTATGTAGACACTACTGGTAAGTTAAATCTCGCTTACAATGCTACGTGTTCCCTTTTTTTTTATCAATATATTATTATGTTTGTTAATAGTAAATGTTTTACTTTGATTCATACAGTAGATCTCTTTTAAAATAATGCATGATATATTATGTTGTTTATTAATAGTAAAACGTTTTCTTTGATACACAGGGTTGAAAATTAACATGAAAACCAAGGTCGCCAGCAGGGCCAGTTGAAGAAAAATCTTACTGGCTCTTCTCAAATTCAACTAGCCCTCCAATTAACTGAAGAGCCAAAATCAAAACTAGACTTTCTTTAAAAATAACCATGTGCTCACCGTATAGTAAAAAAAACCCCGATTAATTGGCGTTTAACTTCGTAATGAATAAAGTTAAAATTCATATAAAACCATGTCATTAAATTTTAAACCCATACCAACTCAAATAAAAAAATAATTGAGAAATAAATCCAGTATAAATAAAAATATCACTTTACAAAATAGCATTAAATTATACATATTAAATCTCATTTTTAATACCGGTGGTGAAAACAAAATGCTAGAACACCCAAGGTATGCGGCTTGACTTGCGTTGTTTCTGAAAGAAAACATAATGCAGTACAAAGACACTAAAGGTAGAACTGCGCGTTCTTTAGTAAACCAGTCTGGGAGTGGCAGTCTTCTTTGTGGCGATGCAAGAGAGATGTAATAAACTTTGTGGCGATGCAAGAGGGGTGAAATTCCCAGAAAATGATTTCCTCCGGGCTGGCTGTTCTCCCACAGACGAGGCACTAGATAGAGATCCAAGGAATCATCCACTATTTTGCCACTATTCGACTCTGCTTTGCGCAGATTTACAGCCTTGATCATGTATTAGGGCTTTGTCATTCAGATTACCTTGGATGTTCCATCAATTGCCGTAAAACCTGTATCAGAAAAAAAGAGTTACCCTATGCAGTTTGATGGTAATTTGTAAAGAATTTTTGTTTTAATTTACACTGAACTTTTCCCCCAATAAAATATTATTTGATATGGTATGGGTGTAAGACTTAATAAATTAATATTTTTTTTATATGAATTTTAGCTTTATTTATTATTTTGGAACAGTCAAAATATAGAACATGTTCTATGTCTTCTGCTGTAGTGTGTTTCTATGTCTTCTGCTACCAGACCTCTAGTGTGTTTTGTCACATTCGATTCAGTATCAGTGTGTTTCTTTTTTAACTAGTACCATACTCGCCAGACCCTATAATCGATGGTCGTCCAACGGACTACCTTTGTAAAAGTCTTAGTCGCCCTTAGCCAGGAAAAGTCGCCACAGGCCGCCGGGCGAATGCTAATTTTCAACCCTGGATACATACTGTATACCACTTTTAAAATAGTGCATGACAGACCAACAAAAATACTTCATTACCAATGAGATGCCACTTAGTCTGTTAGTCTGTTTTACCAGGATAAAAAACACTTTATAATTTGTACTTAAGTGATTTTCTTTCGCCAACAGTTCGAAATTTCCTATTGACATTTTTTGACCACGAAAGCATATTTTTGCAGTTAATCTTGTACTTGTTTTTTTTCTTCACAAAATGTAATTATAATTGTATACCGAAACAATTAGTGTGTTAAAATCTTATTAATTGTTGTTCTTCAACATGATAGGATACGTTTTTATTATTTTCTTAAATGTAGGAAACCTTTGAGAATCACACAAGCTTACTGTGGCAGTACTTTGCAACAACGGACGGTCAGTTTGTGCAGTATTCAAGGAACACCAAACACTGTGATCAGTTCGGCAACATCGCCAGTCCGCTCACTAAGTATGATAATTACACGATGTTAAACAGGCTTCATTTTCGTATCATATTTACGTCCTCATTGAAATAAAATTTGAAACATTAAGAGCTTTAGCGAGTAACAGTGAAAATTATTGACATAGTAAATAATGGTAGCGAATTTAATATGTTATTTATTATGCCGTGGTATGTGCTTCCTGTCTGTGAAAAAGTGCATATAAAAGATCCCTTGCTGCTAATGAAAATTTTTAGCGGGTTTCCTTTGATGACTATGTGTCGGAATTACCATATATTTGACATCCAATAGCCGATGATTAATAAATCAATGTGCTCTTTTTTGTTACCTCCAACTTTACGTTCTAGTGGGACATAACACTTTGATATGAACCATGATATTCTAAACCATACAGGTAATACATTACATAATTAAACAGTTATTAGTATGCTGTAATGCGTCCATTAAGCCTATTTAGTACATACAGCTCAACACTGTACACTTTTATGTTGTTAGTATTTGATAAACAATTAAATCATCGTCATCATATTATTTTAAATTTCAAATATGCTTTTCTATTTCAACACTTTATTACAAACCATATATTTTATTAACATTACTCATCCCAGTTCATACTTATAGGTAATATTTGATCTAGTGTTCAAATATTTGACTGAATTTGTTTTCTCATCCTACTCATTCATCATAATGCATTCTTTCATTATTCCATTACCCCTTGGGTACCGATCGATCATTTACTTATAACACCCCCACCGCTTCACAATCAACGTTATTATCCGCCAATAATTTAATTGTTTTAATAACACAAGAGTCCATATCTATACAGTATATATAGTGTAATAGGTCTAGGGACCGTCATGTAGGCCTATAGTTTATAATTTTGTTTTGTTTTCTTTCCATATTATGTTTCTATTAATATGTTCTATCCAGGTATGTTCCATGATTTTTATGTGATCCGTTTATTTACTAGTACCTTCGTTTTGTTTGTTATCTAGATATCTATATGTTCCATCTAGCTCTGTTCCATGGGTCTGTTCCATTTATTAGGTGTATTACCAGTGTTAAAGAAAACATAATAAGCAAAGATATCTGACATAACCATTATTTCCCGATTTATAAACAGATCTTTTAATAGCAAAATAACTATAATTAAATCGCAAATTCTTCCACTTTTTACACACTTATTTGCAGCTATTCCCGATCCCGATAAAGAATGTTTCAAAAACTGAATACACTATTCTACAGATTTATCTGGAACGGTAAACGAGATAAAATCAAAAGAACCATGCTAATAAAAAGTATAAAAATGGAGGTCTTAGATGATTAACCCGTTAGCCTTCTGTAGATACTTGAAAGCAACTTGGATTAAAAGATTGTTAGCATCCGATGGCTTATGGCAAAAACTCACAAACGTTCTACTAGACGACTTCGGAACAATGTTACTTAGATTAGCGAAACATATTTCAAATTTATTTTGGAAAGATGTCGTCATTAATTATGCAATGATTAAAAATAACGTGTTTGAATCTGAAATACATTTTATTAACACACCGCTGCTTAATTTCGTTCCTCCGAAAGACATAAAACTATTTCTAAATTGGCATAATAAAGGTATTTGCCTTGTAAGAGACCTACTTCTTCCAAAAGGTGAAATTAAGTTTTAAATAATTACATCGAGAATTTAACTTACACGGCGATTTTGTGTTCTATTTTAGACTAATCAACTGTACTGATGGAAAGAAATAAGAGAACACATCAATCTGTAGACCAAATTTAATTCACTACTAACGTAGCCATGTCTATATTTCATACCAACTTGTAATGTGGGACTGAATGGCAGTAGTGTTGAATGTGCTGCCTATATGTTCCCAGTCATCTTCTGACAATATGAATTGATTTTTGATGTAGTCATTATTTCTTGTTGCTATCTGTGTGATCCTTTATTTCTTTCCATCAGTATATTAAATCATATCCAGTCATTATTTCTTGTTGCTGTCTGTGTGATCCTTTATTTCTTTCCATCAGTATATAATCATATCCAGTCATTATTTCATGTTGCTGTCTGTGTGATCCTTTATTTCTTTTCATCAGTATATAATCATATCCTGTCATTATTTCTTGTTGCTGTCTGTGTGATCCTTTATTTCTTTCCATCAGTATATTAAATCATATCCAGTCATTATTTCTTGTTGCTGTCTGTGTGATCCTTTATATCTTTCCATCAGTATATTAAATCATATCCAGTCATTATTTCTTGTTGCTGTCTGTGTGATCCTTTATTTCTTTCCATCAGTATATTAAATCAATCATATCCAGTCATTATTTCTTGTTGCTGTCTGTGTGATCCTTTATTTCTTTCCATCAGTATATTAAATCATATCCAGTCATTATTTCTTGTTGCTGTCTGTGTGATCCTTTATTTCTTTCCATCAGTATATTAAATCATATCCAGTCATTATTTCTTGTTGCTGTCTGTGTGATCCTTTATTTCTTTCCATCAGTATATAATCATATCCAGTCATTATTTCTTGTTGCTGTCTGTGTGATCCTTTATTTCTTTCCATCAGTATATTAAATCATATCCAGTCATTATATCTTGTTGCTGTCTGTGTGATCCTTTATTTCTTTCCATCAGTATATTAAATCATATCCAGTCATTATTTCTTGTTGCTGTCTGTGTGATCCTTTATTTCTTTCCATCAGTATATTAAATCATATCCAGTCATTATTTCTTGTTGCTGTCTGTGTGATCCTTTATTTCTTTCCATCAGTATATTAAATCAATCATATCCAGTCATTATTTCTTGTTGCTATCTGTGTGATCCTTTATTTCTTTCCATCAGTATATTAAATCAATCATATCCAGTCATTATTTCTTGTTGCTGTCTGTGTGATCCTTTATTTCTTTCCATCAGTATATTAAATCATATCCAGTCATTATTTCTTGTTGCTGTCTGTGTGATCCTTTATTTCTTTCCATCAGTATATTAAATCATATCCAGTCATTATTTCTTGTTGCTGTCTGTGTGATCCTTTATTTCTTTCCATCAGTATATTAAATCATATCCAGTCATTATTTCTTGTTGCTGTCTGTGTGATCCTTTATTTCTTTCCATCAGTATATTAAATCATATCCAGTCATTATTTCTTGTTGCTGTCTGTGTGATCCTTTATTTCTTTCCATCAGTATATTAAATCATATCCAGTCATTATTTCTTGTTGCTGTCTGTGTGATCCTTTATTTCTTTCCATCAGTATATTAAATCAATCATATCCAGTCATTATTTCTTGTTGCTGTCTGCGTGATCCTTTATTTCTTTCCATCAGTATATAATCATATCCAGTCATTATTTCTTGTTGCTATCTGTGTGATCCTTTATTTCTTTCCATCAGTATATTAAATCATATCCAGTCATTATTTCTTGTTGCTGTCTGTGTGATCCTTTATTTCTTTCCATCAGTATATTAAATCAATCATATCCAGTCATTATTTCTTGTTGCTGTCTGCGTGATCCTTTATTTCTTTCCATCAGTATATAATCATATCCAGTCATTATTTCTTGTTGCTATCTGTGTGATCCTTTATTTCTTTCCATCAGTATATTAAATCATATCCAGTCATTATTTCTTGTTGCTGTCTGTGTGATCCTTTATTTCTTTCCATCAGTATATTAAATCAGTTATCCAGTCATTATTTCTTGTTGCTGTCTGTGTAATCCTTTATTTCTTTCCATCAGTATATTAAATCATATCCAGTCATTATTTCTTGTTGCTGTCTGTGTGATCCTTTATTTCTTTCCATCAGTATATTAAATCAGTCATATCCAGTCATTCAAACATTTCTTGTATGCTGTCGAAACAGTGATCCTTTATTTCTTTCCTGAATCAGTAGGAATCATATCCAGTCATTATTTCTTGTTGCTATCTGTGTGATCCTTTATTTCTTTCCATCAGTATATAAATCATATCAAGTCATTAAAACTTGTTGCTGTCTGTAATGATCCTTTATTGCTTTCCATCAGTATATGAAAACGAAACAGAACTGTCCAGTACATATTGGAGCTGAAGCGGAAGGAACACTAAAAGGTGGAGTATATAATCATATCAAGTCATTGAAACACGTCAAGTATGAAAACGAAACAGAACTGTCCAAGTACATATGGGAGCTGAAGCGGAAGGAACACTAAAAGGTGGAGTATATAATCATATCAAGTCATTGAAACACGTCAAGTATGAAAACGAAACAGAACTGTCCAAGTACATATGGGAGCTGAAGCGGAAGGACTAAAAGGTGGAGTATATAATCATATCAAGTCATTCAAACACGTCAAGTATGAAAACGAAACAGAACTGTCCAAGTACATAGGAACCAGGAACACTAAAAGGTGGAGTATATAATCATATCAAGTCATTGAAACACGTCAAGTATGAAAACGAAACAGAACTGTCCAAGTACATATGGGAGCTGAAGCAGTACATCCAGTCATAAAGGAACACTAAAAGGTGGAGTATATAATCATATCAAGTCATTCAAACACGTCAAGTATGAAAACGAAACAGAACTGTCCAAGTACATATGGGAGCTGAAGCGGAAGGAACACTAAAAGGTCACAAGTATATAATCATATCAAGTCATTGAAACACGTCAAGTATGAAAACGAAACAGAACTGTCCAAGTACATATGGGAGCTGAAGCGGAAGGAACACTAAAAGGTGGAGTATATAATCATATCCAGTCAAGTCATCAAACAGCTGAAAGTATGGAACACGAAACAGATATAATCTGTCCAAGTCATATGGGACACTGAAGTATGAAAAGAAACAGAACTGTCCAAGTACATATGGGAGCTGAAAGCGGAAGGAACACTAAAAGGTGGAGTATATAATCAGGAAACTCAAGTCAAGTCATCAAGTCTGTCCAAACACGTCAAGTATGAAAACGAAACAGAACTGTCCAAGTACATATGGGAGCTGAAGCGGAAGGAACACTAAAAGGTGGAGTATATAATCATATCAAGTCATGAAACACGTCAAGTATGAAAACGAAACAGAACTGTCCAAGTACATATGGGAGCTGAAGCGGAAGGAACACTAAAAGGTGGAGTATATAATCATATCAAGTCATTGAAACACGTCAAGTATGAAAACGAAACAGAACTGTCCAAGTACATATGGGAGCTGAAGCGGAAGGAACACTAAAAGGTGGAGTATATAATCATATCAAGTCATTGAAACACGTCAAGTATGAAAACGAAACAGAACTGTCCAAGTACATATGGGAGCTGAAGCGGAAGGAACACTAAAAGGTGGAGTATATAATCATATCAAGTCATTCAAACACGTCAAGTATGAAAACGAAACAGAACTGTCCAAGTACATATGGGAGCTGAAGCGGAAGGAAGCCCAGTACACCATAAGCTGGAGGATAATAAAGGAACCAAACACTAAAAGGTGGAGTATATAATCATATCAAGTCATTGAAACACGTCAAGTATGAAAACGAAACAGAACTGTCCAAGTACATATGGGAGCTGAAGCGGAAGGAACACTAAAAGGTGGAGTATATAATCATATCAAGTCATTCAAACACGTCAAGTATGAAAACGAAACAGAACTGTCCAAGTACATATGGGAGCTGAAGCGGAAGGAACACTAAAAGGTGGAGTATATAATCATATCAAGTCATTGAAACACGTCAAGTATGAAAACGAAACAGAACTGTCCAAGTACATATGGGAGCTGAAGCGGAAGGAACACTAAAAGGTGGAGTATATAATCATATCAAGTCATTGAAACACGTCAAGTATGAAAACGAAACAGAACTGTCCAAGTACATATGGGAGCTGAAGCGGAAGGAACACTAAAAGGTGGAGTATATAATCATATCAAGTCATTGAAACACGTCAAGTATGAAAACGAAACAGAACTGTCCAAGTGGGAGCTGAATGGGAGCTGAAGCGGAAGGAA
The DNA here is from genome assembly GCF_016097555.1 of Gigantopelta aegis. Taxonomy (NCBI): domain Eukaryota; kingdom Metazoa; phylum Mollusca; class Gastropoda; order Neomphalida; family Peltospiridae; genus Gigantopelta; species Gigantopelta aegis. The sequence continues at coordinate 3,726,221 of NC_054701.1, forward strand.
CCAAACACTAAAAGGTGGAGTATATAATCATATCAAGTCATTCAAACACGTCAAGTATGAAAACGAAACAGAACTGTCCAAGTACATATGGGAGCTGAAGCGGAAGGAAGCCCAGTACACCATAAGCTGGAGGATAATAAAGGAACCAAACACTAAAAGGTGGAGTATATAATCATATCAAGTCATTCAAACACGTCAAGTATGAAAACGAAACAGAACTGTCCAAGTACATATGGGAGCTGAAGCGGAAGGAACACTAAAAGGTGGAGTATATAAGGAATATCAAGTCATTCATATCAAGTCATTCAAACACGTCAAGTATGAAAACGAAACAGAAAACAGTACATACTGTCCAAGTACATATGGGAGCTGAAGCGGAAGGAACACTAAAAGGTGGAGTATATAATCATATCAAGTCATTGAAACACGTCAAGTATGAAAACGAAACAGAACTGTCCAAGTACATATGGGAGCTGAAGCGGAAGGAACACTAAAAAAGGTGGAGTATAATCATATCAAGTCATTGAAACACGTCAAGTATGAAAACGAAACAGAACTGTCCAAGTACATATGGGAGCTGAAGCGGAAGGAACACTAAAAGGTGGAGTATATAATCATATCAAGTCATTGAAACACGTCAAGTATGAAAACGAAACAGAACTGTCCAAGTACATATGGGAGCTGAAGCGGAAGGAACACTAAAAGGTGGAGTATATATATATCATATCAAGTCATGAAAAAACACGTCAAGTATGAAAACGAAACAGAACTGTCCAAGTACATATGGGAGCTGAAGCGGAAGGAGCTGATAAGCTGGAGGATAATAAAGGAACCAAACACTAAAAGGTGGAGTATATAATCATATCAAGTCATTCAAACACGTCAAGTATGAAAACGAAACAGAACTGTCCAAGTACATATGGGAGCTGAAGCGGAAGGAACACTAAAAGGTGGAGTATATAATCATATCAAGTCATTGAAACACGTCAAGTATGAAAACGAAACAGAACTGTCCAAGTACATATGGGAGCTGAAGCGGAAGGAACACTAAAAGGTGGAGTATATAATCATATCAAGTCATTGAAACACGTCAAGTATGAAAACGAAACAGAACTGTCCAAGTACATATGGGAGCTGAAGCGGAAGGAACACTAAAAGGTGGAGTATATAATCATATCAAGTCATTCAAACACGTCAAGTATGAAAACGAAACAGAACTGTCCAAGTACATATGGGAGCTGAAGCGGAAGGAAGCCCAGTACACCATAAGCTGGAGGATAATAAAGGAACCAAACACTAAAAGGTGGAGTATATAATCATATCAAGTCATTCAAACACGTCAAGTATGAAAACGAAACAGAACTGTCCAAGTACATATGGGAGCTGAAGCGGAAGGAACACTAAAAGGTGGAGTATATAATCATATCAAGTCATTCAAACACGTCAAGTATGAAAACGAAACAGAACTGTCCAAGTACATATGGGAGCTGAAGCGGAAGGAACACTAAAAGGTGGAGTATATAATCATATCAAGTCATTGAAACACGTCAAGTATGAAAACGAAACAGAACTGTCCAAGTACATATGGGAGCTGAAGCGGAAGGAAAACTAAAGGTGGAGATATATAATATACCAATCATATCAAGTCATTGAAACACGTCAAGTAACTGTGAAAACGAGCTGAAACAGAACTGTCCAAGTACATATGGGAGCTGAAGCGGAAGGAACACTAAAAGGTGGAGTATATAATCATATCAAGTCATTCAAACACGTCAAGTATGAAAACGAAACATATGGAACTGTCCAAGTACATATGGGAGCTGAAGCGGAAGGAAGTCCAGTATGAAAACATAAGCTGGACTAAGTAAATGGGAGCTGAAGCGGAAGGAACACTAAAAGGTGGAGTATATAATCATATCATATCAAGTCATTGAAACACGTCAAGTATGAAAACGAAACAGAACTGTCCAAGTACATATGGGAGCTGAAGCGGAAGGAACACTAAAAGGTGGAGTATATAATCATATCAAGTCATTGAAACACGTCAAGTATGAAAACGAAACAGAACTGTCCAAGTACATATGGGAGCTGAAGCGGAAGGAACACTAAAAGGTGGAGTATATAATCATATCAAGTCATTCAAACACGTCAAGTATGAAAACGAAACAGAACTGTCCAAGTACATATGGGAGCTGAAGCGGAAGGAAGCCCAGCATAAGCTGGAGGATAATAAAGGAACCAAACACTAAAAGGTGGAGTATATAATCATATCAAGTCATTCAAACACGTCAAGTATGAAAACGAAACAGAACTGTCCAAGTACATATGGGAGCTGAAGCGGAAGGAACACTAAAAGGTGGAGTATACCATAAGCTGGAGGATAATAAAGGAACCAAACACTAAAAGGTGGAGTATATAATCATATCAAGTCATTCAAACACGTCAAGTATGAAAACGAAACAGAACTGTCCAAGTACATATGGGAGCTGAAGCGGAAGGAACACTAAAAGGTGGAGTATATAATATATCAAATCAAACACGTCAAGTATGAAAACGAAACAGAACTGTCCAAGTACTGAAAAAGGTGGAGTATATAATCATATGAAAGTCGGAAGGAACAAGTGTCCAAGAACTGTATACATATGGAAGCTGAAGGAAGGAACACTAAAAGGTGGAGTATATAATCATATCAAGTCATTGAAACACGTCAAGTATGAAAACGAAACAGAACTGTCCAAGTACATATGGGAGCTGAAGCGGAAGGAACACTAAAAGGTGGAGTATATAATCATATCAAGTCATTGAAACACGTCAAGTATGAAAACGAAACAGAACTGTCCAAGTACATATGGGAGCTGAAGCGGAAGGAACACTAAAAGGTGGAGTATATAATCATATCAAGTCAATCAAACACTCAAAGGTGGAGTATATAATCATATCAAGTCATTCAAACACGTCAAGTATGAAAACGAAACAGAACTGTCCAAGTACATATGGGAGCTGAAGCGGAAGGAACACTAAAAGGTGGAGTATATAATCATATCAAGTCATTGAAACACGTCAAGTATGAAAACGAAACAGAACTGTCCAAGTACATATGGGAGCTGAAGCGGAAGGAACACTAAAAGGTGGAGTATATAATCATATCAAGTCATTGAAACACGTCAAGTATGAAAACGAAACAGAACTGTCCAAGTACATATGGGAGCTGAAGCGGAAGGAACACTAAAAGGTGGAGTATATAATCATATCAAGTCATTCAAACACGTCAAGTATGAAAACGAAACAGAACTGTCCAAGTACATATGGGAGCTGAAGCGGAAGGAACACCCAGTACAGTATAAGCTCAATCAAGTCATTGAAACAGTCAAGTATAAACGAAAGGAACTGTATAGTACATATGGGAGCTGAAACGGAAGGAACAAGTATAAAAGGTGGAGTATATAATCATATCAAGTCATTCAAACACAAGTATGAAAACAGTATACATATGGGAGCTGAAGCGGAAGGAAGCCCAGTACATATAAGCTGGAGGATAATAAAGGAACCAAACACTAAAAGGTGGAGTATATAATCATATCAAGTCATTGAAACACGTCAAGTATGAAAACGAAACAGAACTGTCCAAGTACATATGGGAGCTGAAGCGGAAGGAACACTAAAAGGTGGAGTATATAATCATATCAAGTCATTGAAACACGTCAAGTATGAAAACGAAACAGAACTGTCCAAGTACATATGGGAGCTGAAGCGGAAGGAAGCCCAGTACACCATAAGCTGGAGGATAATAAAGGAACCAAACACTAAAAGGTGGAGTATATAATCATATCAAGTCATTGAAACACGTCAAGTATGAAAACGAAACAGAACTGTCCAAGTACATATGGGAGCTGAAGCGGAAGGAACACTAAAAGGTGGAGTATATAATCATATCAAGTCATTCAAACACGTCAAGTATGAAAACGAAACAGAACTGTCCAAGTACATATGGGAGCTGAAGTGGAAGGAAAACTAAAAGGTGGAGTATATAATCATATCAAGTCATTGAAATACGTCAAGTATGAAAATGAAACAGGACTGTCCAAGTACATATGGGAGCTGAAGCGGAAGGAACACTAAAAGGTGGAGTATATAATCATATCAAGTCATTAAAACACGTCAAGTATGAAAACGAAACAGAACTGTCCAAGTACATATGGGAGCTGAAGCGGAAGGAACACTAAAAGGTGGAGTATATAATCATATCAAGTCATTGAAACACGTCAAGTATGAAAACGAAACAGAACTGTCCAAGTACATATGGGAGCTGAAGCGGAAGGAACACTAAAAGGTGGAGTATATAATCATATCAAGTCATTCAAACACGTCAAGTATGAAAACGAAACAGAACTGTCCAAGTACATATGGGAGCTGAAGCGGAAGGAAGCCCAGTACACCAAAGGTGGAGTATATAATCATATCAAGTCATTAAAACGTCAAGTATATAAAACGAATCAAGTCAACGAAACAAACAGTCACATATCAAGGATGAAAACGAAACAGAACTGTCCAAGTACATATGGGAGCTGAAGCGGAAGGAACACTAAAAGGTGGAGTATATAATCATATCAAGTCATTGAAACACGTCAAGTATGAAAACGAAACAGAACTGTCCAAGTACATATGGGAGCTGAAGCGGAAGGAACACTAAAAGGTGGAGTATATAATCATATCAAGTCATTGAAACACGTCAAGTATGAAAACGAAACAGAACTGTCCAAGTACATATGGGAGCTGAAGCGGAAGGAACACTAAAAGGTGGAGTATATAATCATATCAAGTCATTCAAACACGTCAAGTATGAAAACGAAACAGAACTGTCCAAGTACATATGGGAGCTGAAGCGGAAGGAACACTAAAAGGAACCAAACACTAAAAGGTGGAGTATATAATCATATCAAGTCATTGAAACACGTCAAGTATGAAAACGAAACAGAACTGTCCAAGTACATATGGGAGCTGAAGCGGAAGGAACACTAAAAGGATAATAAAGGAACCAAACACTAAAAGGTGGAGTATATAATCATATCAAGTCATTCAAACACGTCAAGTATGAAAACGAAACAGAACTGTCCAAGTACATATGGGAGCTGAAGCGGAAGGAAGCCCAGTACACCATAAGCTGGAGGATAATAAAGGAACCAAACACTAAAAGGTGGAGTATATAATCATATCAAGTCATTGAAACACGTCAAGTATGAAAACGAAACAGAACTGTCCAAGTACATATGGGAGCTGAAGCGGAAGGAACACTAAAAGGTGGAGTATATAATCATATCAAGTCATTGAAACACGTCAAGTATGAAAACGAAACAGAACTGTCCAAGTACATATGGGAGCTGAAGCGGAAGGAACACTAAAAGGTGGAGTATATAATCATATCAAGTCATTGAAACACGTCAAGTATGAAAACGAAACAGAACTGTCCAAGTACATATGGGAGCTGAAGCGGAAGGAAGCCCAGTACACCATAAGCTGGAGGATAATAAAGGAACCAAACACTAAAAGGTGGAGTATATAATCATATCAAGTCATTCAAACACGTCAAGTATGAAAACGAAACAGAACTGTCCAAGTACATATGGGAGCTGAAGCGGAAGGAACACTAAAAGGTGGAGTATATAATCATATCAAGTCATTGAAACACGTCAAGTATGAAAACGAAACAGAACTGTCCAAGTACATATGGGAGCTGAAGCGGAAGGAACACTAAAAGGTGGAGTATATAATCATATCAAGTCATTGAAACACGTCAAGTATGAAAACGAAACAGAACTGTCCAAGTACATATGGGAGCTGAAGCGGAAGGAACACTAAAAGGTGGAGTATATAATCATATCAAGTCATTGAAACACGTCAAGTATGAAAACGAAACAGAACTGTCCAAGTACATATGGGAGCTGAAGCGGAAGGAACACTAAAAGGTGGAGTATATAATCATATCAAGTCATTAAAACACGTCAAGTATGAAAACGAAACACGTCAAGTATGAAAACGAAACAGAACTGTCCAAGTACATATGGGAGCTGAAGCGGCTGAAGCCATAAGCTGGAGGATAATAAAGGAACCAAACACTAAAAGGTGGAGTATATAATCATATCAAGTCATTCAAACACGTCAAGTATGAAAACGAAACAGAACTGTCCAAGTACATATGGGAGCTGAAGCATAAGGGAAGGAACCAAACACTAAAAGGTGGAGTATATAATCATATCAAGTCATTCAAACACGTCAAGTATGAAAACGAAACAGAACTGTCCAAGTACATATGGGAGCTGAAGCGGAAGGAACACTAAAAGGTGGAGTATATAATCATATCAAGTCATTGAAACACGTCAAGTATGAAAACGAAACAGAACTGTCCAAGTACATATGGGAGCTGAAGCGGAAGGAACACTAAAAGGTGGAGTATATAATCATATCAAGTCATTGAAACACGTCAAGTATGAAAACGAAACAGAACTGTCCAAGTACATATGGGAGCTGAAGCGGAAGGAACACTAAAAGGTGGAGTATATAATCATATCAAGTCATTGAAACACGTCAAGTATGAAAACGAAACAGAACTGTCCAAGTACATATGGGAGCTGAAGCGGAAGGAACACTAAAAGGTGGAGTATATAATCATATCAAGTCATTGAAACACGTCAAGTATGAAAACGAAACAGAACTGTCCAAGTACATATGGGAGCTGAAGCGGAAGGAACACTAAAAGGTGGAGTATATAATCATATCAAGTCATTGAAACACGTCAAGTATGAAAACGAAACAGAACTGTCCAAGTACATATGGGAGCTGAAGCGGAAGGAACACTAAAAGGTGGAGTATATAATCATATCAAGTCATTGAAACACGTCAAGTATGAAACGAAACAGAACTGTCCAAGTATCCAAGTACATATGGGAGCTGAAGCGGAAGGAACACTAAAAGGTGGAGTATATAATCATATCAAGTCATTCAAACACGTCAAGTATGAAAACGAAACAGAACTGTCCAAGTACATATGGGAGCTGAAGCGGAAGGAAGCCCAGTACCCCAAAAGCTGGAGGATAATAAAGGAACCAAACACTAAAAGGTGGAGTATATAATCATATCAAGTCATTCAAACACGTCAAGTATGAAAACGAAACAGAACTGTCCAAGTACATATGGGAGCTGAAGCGGAAGGAACACTAAAAGGTGGAGTATAGGAAATCATATGGAGTATATAATCATATCAAGTCATTGAAACACGTCAAGTATGAAAACGAAACAGAACTGTCCAAGTACATATGGGAGCTGAAGCGGAAGGAACACTAAAAGGTGGAGTATATAATCATATCAAGTCATTGAAACACGTCAAGTATGAAAACGAAACAGAACTGTCCAAGTACATATGGGAGCTGAAGCGGAAGGAACACTAAAAGGTGGAGTATATAATCATATCAAGTCATTCAAACACGTCAAGTATGAAAACGAAACAGAACTGTCCAAGTACATATGGGAGCTGAAGCGGAAGGAAGCCCAGTACACCATAAGCTGGAGGATAATAAAGGAACCAAACACTAAAAGGTGGAGTATATAATCATATCAAGTCATTCAAACACGTCAAGTATGAAAACGAAACAGAACTGTGTCCAAGCTGATATGGGAAGGAAGCCTACACCAAGCGGAAGGAACCAAACACTAAAAGGTGGAGTATATAATCATATCAAGTCATTCAAACACGTCAAGTATGAAAACGAAACAGCTGTCCAACTGTCCAAGTACATATGGGAGCTGAAGCGGAAGGAACACTAAAAGGTGGAGTATATAATCATATCAAGTCATTGAAACACGTCAAGTATGAAAACGAAACAGAACTGTCCAAGTACATATGGGAGCTGAAGCGGAAGGAACACTAAAAGGTGGAGTATATAATCATATCAAGTCATTGAAACACGTCAAGTATGAAAACGAAACAGAACTGTCCAAGTACATATGGGAGCTGAAGCGGAAGGAACACTAAAAGGTGGAGTATATAATCATATCAAGTCATTGAAACACGTCAAGTATGAAAACGAAACAGAACTGTCCAAGTACATATGGGAGCTGAAGCGGAAGGAACACTAAAAGGTGGAGTATATAATCATATCAAGTCATTCAAACACGTCAAGTATGAAAACGAAACAGAACTGTCCAAGTACATATGGGAGCTGAAGCGGAAGGAAGCCCAGTACACCATAAGCTGGAGGATAATAAAGGAACCAAACACTAAAAGGTGGAGTATATAATCATATCAAGTCATTCAAACACGTCAAGTATGAAAACGAAACAGAACTGTCCAAGTACATATGGGAGCTGAAGCGGAAGGAACACTAAAAGGTGGAGTATATAATCATATCAAGTCATTGAAACACGTCAAGTATGAAAACGAAACAGAACTGTCCAAGTACATATGGGAGCTGAAGTGGAAGGAAACTAAAAGTCAGTCACAAGCTGAAACACGGTATGAAAACGAAACAGAACTGTCCAAGGAACACTATTTCTTGGTGGAGTATATATTCCTATCAAGTCATTGAAACACGTCAAGTATGAAAACGAAACAGAACTGTCCAAGTACATATGGGAGCTGAAGCGGAAGGAACACTAAAAGGTGGAGTATATAATCATATCAAGTCATTGAAACACGTCAAGTATGAAAACGAAACAGAACTGTCCAAGTACATATGGGAGCTGAAGCGGAAGGAACACTAAAAGGTGGAGTATATAATCATATCAAGTCATTGAAACACGTCAAGTATGAAAACGAAACAGAACTGTCCAAGTACATATGGGAGCTGAAGCGGAAGGAACACTAAAAGGTGGAGTATATAATCATATCAAGTCATTCAAACACGTCAGTATGAAAACGAAACAGAACTGTCCAAGTACATATGGGAGCTGAAGCGGAAGGAACACTAAATTTCTTTCCATCAGTATATAATCATATCAAGTCATTGAAACACGTCAAGTATGAAAACGAAACAGAACTGTCCAAGTACATATGGGAGCTGAAGCGGAAGGAACACTAAAAGGTGGAGTATATAATCATATCAAGTCATTGAAACACGTCAAGTATGAAAACGAAACAGAACTGTCCAAGTACATATGGGAGCTGAAGCGGAAGGAACACTAAAAGGTGGAGTATATAATCATATCAAGTGGAGTATATAATCATATCAAGTCATTGAAACACGTCAAGTATGAAAACGAAACAGAACTGTCCAAGTACATATGGGAGCTGAAGCGGAAGGAACACTAAAAGGTGGAGTATATAATCATATCAAGTCATTCAAACACGTCAAGTATGAAAACGAAACAGAACTGTCCAAGTACATATGGGAGCTGAAGCGGAAGGAACACTAAAATATGGAGTATATAATCATATCTAAAAGTCATTCAAACACGTCAAGTATGAAAATCATATCTGTCAAAACAGAACTGTCCAAGTACATATGGGAGCTGAATCGGAAGGAAGTCAACACTAAAAGGTGGAGTATATAATCATATCAAGTCATTGAAACACGTCAAGTATGAAAACGAAACAGAACTGTCCAAGTACATATGGGAGCTGAAGCGGAAGGAACACTAAAAGGTGGAGTATATAATCATATCAAGTCATTGAAACACGTCAAGTATGAAAACGAAACAGAACTGTCCAAGTACATATGGGAGCTGAAGCGGAAGGAACACTAAAAGGTGGAGTATATAATCATATCAAGTCATTGAAACACGTCAAGTATGAAAACGAAACAGAACTGTCCAAGTACATATGGGAGCTGAAGCGGAAGGAACACTAAAAGGTGGAGTATATAATCATATCAAGTCATTCAAACACGTCAAGTATGAAAACGAAACAGAACTGTCCAAGTATATATGGGAGCTGAAGCGGAATTATTTCTTGTTGCAGTGTGATCCTTTAAGTCCAATCAGTCAATATGAAAATCATATCCAGTACATATGGGAGCTGAAGCGGAAGGAACACTAAAAGGTGGAGTATATAATCATATCAAGTCATTCAAACACGTCAAGTATGAAAACGAAACAGAACTGTCCAAGTACATATGGGAGCTGAAGCGGAAGGAACACTAAAAGGTGGAGTATATAATCATATCAAGTCATTCAAACACGTCAAGTATGAAAACGAAACAGAACTGTCCAAGTACATATGGGAGCTGAAGCGGAAGGAACACTAAAAGGTGGAGTATATAATCATATCAAGTCATTCAAACACGTCAAGTATGAAAACGAAACAGAACTGTCCAAGTACATATGGGAGCTGAAGCGGAAGGAACACTAAAAGGTGGAGTATATAATCATATCAAGTCATTGAAACACGTCAAGTATGAAAACGAAACAAATCCAAGTACATATCCAGCTGAAGCGGAAGGTACATATGGGAGCTGAAGCGGAAGGAACACTAAAAGGTGGAGTATATAATCATATCAAGTCATTAAACACGTCAAGTATGAAAACGAAACAGAACTGTCCAAGTACATATGGGAGCTGAAGCGGAATATCCAGTAAAAGGTGGAGTATATCTGTGTCATATCAAGTCATTGAAACACGTCAAGTATGAAAACGAAACAGAACTGTCCAAGTACATATGGGAGCTGAAGTGTGATCCTTTATTTCTTTCCATCAGTATATTAAATCATATCCAGTCATTATTTCTTGTTGCTGTCTGTGTGATCCTTTATTTCTTTCCATCAGTATATTAAATCATCATATCCAGTCATTATTTCTTGTTGCTGGAAGTGATCCTTTATTTCTTTCCATCAGTATATAATCATATCCAGTCATTATTTCTTGTTCAAGTCTGTGTGATCCTTTATTTCTTTCCATCAGTATATTAAATCATATCCAGTCATTATTTCTTGTTGCTGTCTGTGTGATCCTTTATTTCTTTCCATCAGTATATTAAATCATATCCAGTCATTATTTCTTGTTGCTGTCTGTGTGATCCTTTATTTCTTTCCATCAGTATATTAAATCATATCCAGTCATTATTTCTTGTTGCTGTCTGTGTGATCCTTTATTTCTTTCCATCAGTATATTAAATCATATCCAGTCATTATTTCTTGTTGCTGTCTGTGTGATCCTTTATTTCTTTCCATCAGTATATTAAATCATATCCAGTCATTATTTCTTGTTGCTGTCTGTGTGATCCTTTATTTCTTTCCATCAGTATATTAAATCATATCCAGTCATTATTTCTTGTTGCTGTCTGTGTGATCCTTTATTTCTTTCCATCAGTATATTAAATCATATCCAGTCATTATTTCTTGTTGCTGTCTGTGTGATCCTTTATTTCTTTCCATCAGTATATTAAATCATATCCAGTCATTATTTCTTGTTGCTGTCTGTGTGATCCTTTATTTCTTTCCATCAGTATATTAAATCAATCATATCCAGTCATTATTTCTTGTTGCTGTCTGTGTGATCCTTTATTTCTTTCCATCAGTATATTAAATCATATCCAGTCATTATTTCTTGTTGCTGTCTGTGTGATCCTTTATTTCTTTCCATCAGTATATTAAATCATATCCAGTCATTATTTCTTGTTGCTGTCTGTGTGATCCTTTATTTCTTTCCATCAGTATATATAATCATATCCAGTCATTATTTCTTGTTTGCTGTCTGTGTGATCCTTTATTTCTTTCCATCAGTATATTAAATCATATCCAGTCATTATTTCTTGTTGCTGTCTGTGTGATCCTTTATTTCTTTCCATCAGTATATTAAATCATTTCATATCCAGTCATTATTTCTTGTTGCTGTCTGTGTGATCCTTTATTTCTTTCCATCAGTATATTAAATCATATCCAGTCATTATTTCTTGTTGCTGTCTGTGTGATCCTTTATTTCTTTCCATCAGTATATTTCATCAAATCATATCCAGTCATTATTTCTTGTTGCTGTCTGTGTGATCCTTTATTTCTTTCCATCAGTATATTAAATCATATCCAGTCATTATTTCTTGTTGCTGTCTGTGTGATCCTTTATTTCTTTCCATCAGTATATATCCAATCATATCCAGTCATTATTTTCTTGTTGCTGTCTTGTTTCCAGTCATTCTGTGTGATCCTTTATTTCTTTCCATCAGTATATTAAATCATATCCAGTCATTATTTCTTGTTGCTGTCTGTGTGATCCTTTATTTCTTTCCATCAGTATATTAAATCATATCCAGTCATTATTTCTTGTTGCTGTCTGTGTGATCCTTTATTTCTTTCCATCAGTATATTAAATCATATCCAGTCATTATTTCTTGTTGCTGTCTGTGTGATCCTTTATTTCTTTCCATCAGTATATTAAATCATATCCAGTCATTATTTCTTGTTGCTGTCTGTGTGATCCTTTATTTCTTTCCATCAGTATATTAAATCATATCCAGTCATTATTTCTTGTTGCTGTCTGTGTGATCCTTTATTTCTTTCCATCAGTATATTAAATCATATCCAGTCATTATTTCTTGTTGCTGTCTGTGTGATCCTTTATTTCTTTCCATCAGTATATTAAATCATATCATATCCAGTCATTATTTCTTGTTGCTGTCTGTGTGATCCTTTATTTCTTTCCATCAGTATATTAAATCATATCCAGTCATTATTTCTTGTTGCTGTCTGTGTGATCCTTTATTTCTTTCCATCAGTATATAATCATATCCAGTCATTATTTCTTGTTGCTGTCTGCGTGATCCTTTATTTCTTTCCATCAGTATATTAAATCATATCCAGTCATTATTTCTTGTTGCTGTCTGTGTGATCCTTTATTTCTTTCCATCAGTATATTAAATCATATCCAGTCATTATTTCTTGTTGCTGTCTGCGTGATCCTTTATTTCTTTCCATCAGTATATTAAATCATATCCAGTCATTATTTCTTGTTGCTGTCTGCGTGATCCTTTATTTCTTTCCATCAGTATATTAAATCATATCCAGTCATTATTTCTTGTTGCTGTCTGTGTGATCCTTTATTTCTTTCCATCAGTATATTAAATCATATCCAGTCATTATTTCTTGTTGCTGTCTGTGTGATCCTTTATTTCTTTCCATCAGTATATTAAATCATATCCAGTCATTATTTCTTGTTGCTGTCTGTGTGATCCTTTATTTCTTTCCATCAGTATATTAAATCATATCCAGTCATTATTTCTTGTTGCTGTCTGTGTGATCCTTTATTTCTTTCCATCAGTATATTAAATCATATCCAGTCATTATTTCTTGTTGCTGTCTGTGTGATCCTTTATTTCTTTCCATCAGTATATTAAATCATATCCAGTCATTATTTCTTGTTGCTGTCTGTGTGATCCTTTATTTCTTTCCATCAGTATATTAAATCATATCCAGTCATTATTTCTTGTTGCTGTCTGTGTGATCCTTTATTTCTTTCCATCAGTATATTAAATCATATCCAGTCATTATTTCTTGTTGCTGTCTGTGTGATCCTTTATTTCTTTCCATCAGTATATTAAATCATATCCAGTCATTATTTCTTGTTGCTGTCTGCGTGATCCTTTATTTCTTTCCATCAGTATATAATCATATCCAGTCATTATTTCTTGTTGCTGTCTGTGTGATCCTTTATTTCTTTCCATCAGTATATTAAATCATATCCAGTCATTATTTCTTGTTGCTGTCTGTGTGATCCTTTATTTCTTTCCATCAGTATATTAAATCATATCCAGTCATTATTTCTTGTTGCTGTCTGTGTGATCCTTTATTTCTTTCCATCAGTATATTAAATCATATCCAGTCATTATTTCTTGTTGCTGTCTGTGTGATCCTTTATTTCTTTCCATCAGTATATTATAATCATATCCAGTCATTATTTCTTGTTGCTGTCTGTGTGATCCTTTATTTCTTTCCATCAGTATATTAAATCATATCCAGTCATTATTTCTTGTTGCTGTCTGTGTGATCCTTTATTTCTTTCCATCAGTATATTAAATAAGTCATATCCAGTCATTATTTCTTGTTGCTGTCTGTGTGATCCTTTATTTCTTTCCATCAGTATATTAAATCATATCCAGTCATTATTTCTTGTTGCTGTCTGTGTGATCCTTTATTTCTTTCCATCAGTATATTAAATCAATCATATCCAGTCATTATTTCTTGTTGCTGTCTGTGTGATCCTTTATTTCTTTCCATCAGTATATTAAATCATATCCAGTCATTATTTCTTGTTGCTGTCTGTGTGATCCTTTATTTCTTTCCATCAGTATATAATCATATCCAGTCATTATTTCTTGTTGCTATCTGTGTGATCCTTTATTTCTTTCCATCAGTATATTAAATCATATCCAGTCATTATTTCTTGTTGCTGTCTGTGTGATCCTTTATTTCTTTCCATCAGTATATAATCATATCCAGTCATTATTTCATGTTGCTGTCTGTGTGATCCTTTATTTCTTTCCATCAGTATATAATCATATCCAGGCATTATTTCTTGTTGCTGTCTGTGTGATCCTTTATTTCTTTCCATCAGTATATAATCATATCCAGGCATTATTTCTTGTTGCTGTCTGTGTGATCCTTTATTTCTTTCCACCAGTATATAATCCTATTTTATGGCTTCGTAAGGTAAAGAATCAAAGGCTTAATATGGACACTTTATTTAGAATCCATTCAGTCAAATTAATCACGAATTAGTTATAAATGGTCACAAAAACCCAATTCTGAAATTACAGAGAACTTTTATCAAAATGTTTTGAACTAATCTTAAAAATAACAATTGATTCTAAAACAAGAAATTTTCAATTTAAGCTTACGTACCGCATTTTAACAACTAATACTTATTTGCAAATATGTGGAATACAAACTGACAATATGTGTACCTTCTTCGAACGATCCTGAATCATTAGAACATTTATTTTTTCGATGCCGGTATATTACTGTACACAATGGTTTGAAACGAAAACTAGCCAACCAATTAATATAAATATCTGTACTGTTTTACTTGGTAATCCAAATGAAAGTCTGCTACTGAATCACTTACTTGTAATAATTAAACGACATATATATATGGAGTGGAGTCTAAACCGGACTCACTTCGTATCGTCGAAATAGTCCGGTTTATATAGAGGACCGGTTTAGACAGAGTTCATCTAGAGTTATGGTTCTTGAATGATCGACAACTCGCGATCAACAATGACATTTGAACCCATGGATGGTTGGGAAACACAATCATACAAGTCATACAGAACAGAACTTTATTACACTCAGGCCGTTCCACAACGGCGTTAGAGGAACATACATAATAAATAGTATAAACGTGACCAGATGGTTTACAGGAGGATGAAATAATAACATATGATAATACATAATACATGCATTTACTTGTATATGATATTAATTGATAATAACTGTAACAGTAGTAGTATTAGTATTAGTAGTATTAGTATTAGTAGTAGTAGTAATAATAATGGTGGTAGCAGTAATGGTAGTCGTAGTAGTATAATAATAGTAGCAGTAGTAGTAATAGTAATGGTAGTACATGGTACAGTAATAATACTAATAATAATAATAATAATAATAATAATAATAATTGTAATATAGCTAGGAAACAGTTTTGATTGTGACATGAGTTATTCAGTTACCAGGACGTTTAAAAACCTGGCAAATTACATTTATAAATTTCGCCAACTTCTTTAATACACTTATTTTTTTACTGCTCATTAGTTCTTTGAATTTGTAGGTGCTTGGTCTAGTATAATAATAGGGATGTAAAAATCTTACTCGGGAATTATGAAAAAATATACATACAAATAAATAATGGAATTCATCACCAATATCACTTTCATCACATAAAGTACACAATCTGTCTTCAAATAATATGTTATTCCACCTTCCAGTTTCGACAGGTAAATAGTGATTTGACGTTCTAAATTTTATAATTAATCTCCACAACCTTTCGGGAATTATATTTAAATATTTTTCAAAAATGAGTTCTTCTTTAAAAAGTTGATAGGTTTTGCCTCTTGATGACATTGATATGCTATTATTCCATATTTGTAAATATTGATAATTTTGCCTAATTTTAATTTGTTGTGAGAGCCAAGTTAACGATAAAAAGGTGTGTGATATCCAAACATCGCTCATTCCTAAATGCTCCAAAATATGTTTAATACTAGTGAGCCAATTATAATTTATTTTATTTGTAACATGATCTGTCAACATAAATCTGTATAGAAGAAATGATAATTTTGATTGTTTCCCTGAAATAATTCGTGCCCAGTAACAAACCATTCTTCTTTGAATATTTAATTCCACGGGCACTTTCCCCAATTCTCCGTATAACATAAATAATGGGGTGGATTTTTTTGTTGGCAAGATGTGTCGGAAGAAATTTATTTGAACAGAATCGCATATATCGTTTTTTCCATATCCTCAGACTTCGCAACCGTATAACACATTTGGGAGAACCATTGATTCAAACATTTTAAGTTTACACTCATCGATAGATTATTGTCTTTAGATTTCGCCAATACAAAATACATAGCTTTAGTTGCTTGATGTTTTAATTGAGCCTTGGTCGTTTTAAAATTATTTAATTTGCTAAAAGTGACCCCAAGGTATTTAAATTCCTTCACATTTTCGAGAACATATTTTCCAAGTTTGAAAGTATATTTATAATCTCTGGCATTTCCATTGAAAATTAATACTTTAGTTTTTGAGATATTTATCTTTAGTTTCCATTTATTACAGTACTGATCGAATACGTTTAGTGTGTGTTGTAAATCGGCGGCATTGGTAGCTAGTATAGCAGTATCATCTGCATAAAGTAAGCAAAGTAAGTGAATGCCGATGTCGAGCGGGTTTTGTTGGTTTTCATCAATGGGGGTAACTCCTTTACATCCAAAATTTATTAAATATTTTTCTAGGTCATTTAGATACAAGGAAAATAGGACTGGGGATAAATTTTCACCCTGACGGACGCCGTTGCTGCATGGGAATAATGAAGATTTCTGATTGTTTGCATATATTAATGATTTTATGCCTTTATACATTTGGTAGATAATTTTTTTTTTTTTTACCGTTTATGCCATAATCCAGTAGCTTATGCCATAAGTGTGTACGAGATACCATATCAAAAGCTTTCTGGAAATCGACAAAAGTGCAGAATAATTTCTGTTTTTGTTTTTTAAAAATATCTATCAAAGTATGTGTAACAGCATTTGATTTGTTCGAAAATAGATGACAAACAGCTGCATGGTTCAGGACAATGGCATTTTATTCAACATCACACAATGTATTTTTAAAACCCTGAAACAATCAAAACATTAAATTAAAATACAAGAATATAATACATGACATTACGATAATAAATACACATATACGACATGACATTTCCTAGACTACTATGACAAACATATATATCGAATCACATATCACTAATACATGGTTCCTACCAAACAATACATTCATAATGCACATGACGTAACAAAAAACCATATGTTAATCATTAATACAATTATACAATCCATACTTTACTAATACATTCACTACTAATGTTTACATTCATGTACATTACAACGTCATAAAAATATACACATAAAACAACACAGTCATGTACATACCAAGTGTGTGTAACTAAGGTTGTAACACCTGGCCGGTAACTGACACACGCATTCAGAAATAGCGATCTAAATAAAATAATAAAATGCACTAAGTATCGTAGAAACACTATAATCCAAAGTCCATAATTATATTAATAGCAATAATAGTCATAGCATAAAATAAACTCTCTTCTGAGATAATACACAAACTGCAAACATCCTACTCTCAGATAACTATCACACCATAATTAATTTAACGTTAAAACCCATTAGTATTTAGTGATAAGAAATCATAATATTAATTACATTACCATTTAGACATTAGAACTTAATTTAATATACTTCATCTCTCATTTAATTACTTTAGATAAATATATTTGCAGAAGAGTTATTTTACGTATTAATACATTATATTATAACATACCGACTTAATCCATAAACATTTACATTTAGTACCTGCCTGTAAACAAATACACCAGATAAGAAACATGAATACTACAATTAACAAATACAAATAACTGACCTTAGAAATCCTATAAGAATACGATTTCACAGCAATAGTGACAATATCATTTCCACACTGAGAACAAGAGCTCTCAGTATTTATGCTGAAGATTATATAACTAGAAGCTGGACAGAAACACCAAGACAGAATACCAGCTTACAGTAGACCCAAGCTTGAAAGTTTAGAACAAAGGACAGACGCAGCGCAAGAATGCAAGTACTATTGTTAGGTGCTTGTGCAAGATTCATGCTTATGTTTTTAATCAACATATCACCAGTTAACAAGCTGACTGAAATAGAGCACCTGGAATAAAGAAGCTGTATTAAAAGTAAATGATTAAATTAAAGGAGCACTATCCTTTTCAGAATTACCTGAAAGAGACATTGGATTAATTAGATATAGTAAACATTAAAAAAACATAACATACCATGACTACCTGTAAATAACAATTTAATTAGTTACAGGAAACATTACAAATATTATAAAATACTATTATATACAGATAAAACTCGATATTGCCACATATGTAATGTAAATATATGGTCTATTGTTGAATATCCTTTTCGAAAAGCTGACTGCGCTTCACTCAAAATATCATTTTCTTCAATAAATGTTTTTAAGCGGTTATTCAGTATAGTTGTATATAATTTAGAACAGCAGGAGAGTAAAGTTATGGGTCGATAATTTTCAACTAATGAACGGTCCCCTTTATTTTTATAGATTGGGATAATTGTACCTTTAAGCCTTGAGTGTGATTACATTTTGTATTTGATCTTGCGACGATGTCCTAATTACTTGGCAATTGACGATCATTGTTCAACTAATTAAGCAGCCCGTCGTTCAGTCAAATCCCCATCCGGTGTAGACAGAGGTAATTAATGCATGAACGGTTCTTTCGTTCTTGATTTTTGATCCGGAGTCCGGAGTAGACAGAGTACGGATTAGGCAGAGATTTATACCTAAGAGATAAACGGTAGCTGGACGGGACTTTAGAAATGGACCGGTTTACGCAGAGATCCGGATTACACAGAATCCGGTTTAGACAGAGTCCACTGTATATATCTATCTATCTATCTATCTATCTATCTATCTATCTATCTATCTATCTATCTATATATATATATTTTGATGAAGTTTTTACTAGAATAAAATTTTACAGCAATAACGAAAAATGAAAAAAAAAAGTTTGTTTTATTTAACGACGCCGCTAGAGCACATTGATTTTTTTATCTTATCATCGGCTATTGGACGTCAAACATATGGTCATTCTGACACTGTTTTTAGAGGAAACCCGCTGTCGCCACATAGGCTACTCTTTTTACGACAGGCAGCAAGGGATATTTTATTTGCGCTTCCCACAGGCAGGATAGCACAAACCATGGCCTTTGTTGAACCAGTTATGGATCACTGGTCGGTGCAAATGGTTTACACCTACCCATTGAGCCTTGCGGAGCACTCACTCAGGGTTTGGAGTCGGTATCTGGATTAAAAATCCCATGCCTCGACTGGGATCCGAACCCAGTACCTACCAGCCTGTAGACCGATGGCCTGCCACGACGCCACCGAGGCCGGTAAAAAAACGAAAAATGAGGACTGACTGAATGAATGGATATTTAACGACACCCCAGCACGAAAAATACATCGGCTATTGGGGGTCAAACTATGGTAATGCAAACAAATAAAATGATGATCAACATCAATATAAAAATTCAAGTGTTAAATAAAACACAGTGTAAAGAACTGTGCAGAAATACAAATATCACAGATAGATCAAATTAAAATTTAGAGTAAAAGTCAATATCACATACAAATGAAGACCGCTTCACGGATAAATGGGGGTATTTTACAAATATAATACCGATCGTTATATTAAATTAATTTTATAAGTGTTTTTTTTTTTAGCTATTACAAAACTAGAACACAAATATAGACCCTAGAAAACATTCTTGTTTTTTTAAATGTTATAACTATTTACTTCTGACTAAACTTCAGTAGTGTCTATCCTCCATGAATTTTTATTTGCTACATTGTAATTCATAAAGGGTTGCATTGCCTAAAGGGTTCTAGAAAATAATGTGTATTAAAAATGTTACCAATTATACTCAAGCCACGTGAGTATAAAGCAAATGTAAATGTGGCAATTAGTTTTCATGGAATAAACTCTTTAACCCCCCACCCCCCAAAAACAAAACGACACTTTATTATAGTGACAATGGAACTGAACAATTTCATGGTAAAGAGTACGTTTTTCATAAGACCGAATTGTATTAAAAACAATATCAAGGCAAATTCTTTCCGTGCCCCAATTAAAGTGTCACCCCAACCGTCTCTAGCATCAAGGGTATATGACAGGGGGTCGGGGTCATGACGCCTCTGGAACTGAGACATTTTCAGAGCACATTTGGAACTGTTTTTATAGAGAGCAAATGTTTCTGATACTTTATTCTATATACATTATAATTGCTTAGGGTGCATCAAGTACTCGATAAATATATTAATAAAAGAAACGCATAGGTGATAGTGAAAGAAGAAAAGTGTTTGATTTTACAAAATATCGGTGTTTTTTTTACAGTGTTGCTGAATGACCATGTTTGTTAATATTCCTGGAATGGGACAGGATTCCCAAATGCATCCTAAAACAAATTTAACGCACGTTGTGGCACGTTGTGTGACAATTGCAGGAAATAGGCGTGACATGCTCAGATTTTGGCGAATGCACGTGAAACTCGGGGAAATGATTGGGGTAGTGATGGGTATTTAAAGCCGCAATGCTCGCAATGATGCCTCATTTTAATTTTGATGTAGACGAGTTACAAGATGCCAAAACTAAGCCTGCCGAATCGAAACATTGCAATAGGCCGCCTCCAGTTAGGTGAATCACAGTCAGCAGTCGCACGTCACATGAACGTCCATCAGAGCACCATTTCACGTCTCTGGGACAGGTACCAGCAGTTTCAATCAGCTGAAGACCGGCCCAGAAGTGGAAGACCTCGCGTAACAACTGCAGCACAAGATCGCTACATCCGGGTTCTGCACTTGCGTCACCGAAGTGCCACGGCAACGAACACTGCTGGACGCATACCCGGTTTGAGAAGGGTGTCTGCACAAACCATTCGGAACGGACTTCGAGAAGCTGGTTTACGGGCTAGGAGACCGTATGTTGGCCCCGTCCTGCGACGTCAACATCGACATTTATGTGTTCGCTGGTGCACGAATGTACAGGGGTGGAACTTGGGAAACTGGCGACGAGTATGGTTCAGCGACGAGTCACGTTTCCTTCTGCAGCGACGTGATGGACGACAACGTGTTTACAGACGCCGCATTGAACGTTTTGCCAACAACTGCGTCGCCCAAGTTGGCAGATTCGGTGGAGGGAGTGTCATGATGTGGGGAGCCATCTCATACACCGGCAGAAGTGAACTTGTCTTCATACAAGGCAACCTGACAGCTGTACGCTACCGGGATGGAATTCTTCGCCGTCACATGCTTCCCATTTTGGATCGACAGAGAGAACTCTTTCAGCAGGATAATGCCAGGCCGCATACGGCACGTGTAACAATGGATTTCCTACAGAATGAGAACATTAATGTGCATCCATGGCCATCAAGATCGCCAGATCTCAACCCCATTGAACATCTATGGCACGAACTGGACAGACGTATACGCCAGCGTGACCTGGAGCCTCAGACGCTTCCGCACTGCAGGAAGAATGGGCTAGGATTCCACGTGCCCGGATTCAGAGACTCATTCAGTGTATGCCAAGGAGATGTCGCACAGTGATTGCTGCTGCTGGTGGCCACACAAGGTACTGATTTCAACGCCCTCGTGCGACGCTGTTTGGTGACGAAAACGCCTCCACTGCCGTCAGTCCATAGCGAGAACATTGTCACATACTCATGTCAAATGTGACTGTGATACGATCATAAATAACGAAATTATGCCACTTTGTAATAAAGAGATGAATATTTCGCCTATGTGTTTCTTTTTTGACAGAGTATATATGCGACTACATTCCCTAACTTAAACAAACCACAGTGGTAGATGCATTGTTTTGTGATCAGATTTCAATGTTTTAATACAATTTGCCACATTTGTATCCTAAAAAGTATCCTTTG
The DNA here is from genome assembly GCF_016097555.1 of Gigantopelta aegis. Lineage (NCBI taxonomy): Eukaryota > Metazoa > Mollusca > Gastropoda > Neomphalida > Peltospiridae > Gigantopelta > Gigantopelta aegis. The sequence goes on from NC_054701.1 coordinate 3,748,440, forward strand.
TTCATAAATAAATCCAATAGGTAGCACTAAACCAAACAACCTCCGGCTGGATCAAAGTTCGAGGTGCACCCAACATTTATTAGATATGTTAATACCACAAGTCCTGTGATTGGTAATAAATGTAAGTGTGCTGGTTGTAAAAAACAATTAGTTTCATATGGGCAAAAAATATAACTGCATGTACACCATACTTTTATTTCATCTAGTACCACTGTTTCAGTAGCCAGTACCTGTAAAATGTTTTACTCAAATTGTGTGCGCAACTAGGGTAGTCATAGACACTGCCCGTCATCTCTGAAATGATCAGCTTGACCCCCAATTTGTTTCTGATTCACGTTAAGGATGAGGGGTGGTGGTATTTATATCTCATATATTTAAACTATACTGATTGATTACTTAGCCATCACTCAACCATGCAAGTTCACAATGACCTTGACCTCGACAATAACCACTGACATGACTCAAATCAAAGTCAGCACTGAGGAAAAGTTAGTTTTGGCTTTTAATTCATACTGTAAATATTTAAATAATTAATTTCTTTTTACATGGTATTTGACTTGCCATATACAACTGCTCTTAGATATGGTAATATATTTAGGCAACCTGAATTTTAATAGCAATTTATTTTTATATTAAAAATAACGTGCCAATATTGGGTTAATTTCATTAATATAGCTAATTTTTCATGTATGAAATTATGAAAACTCAAATTTGTAAAGACCTTGATTTTTAATGTCATGGTAACATATTTATAGGGTGCTATGTTATATTTTAGATAAATTTGTAGTTTATTGCAAAGTTTTATTTAAATTGGAAGAAAACTTTACCAAAGACATAATTAAATTATTATATACATAACAATCTTTAGGTCTCCAGATCAAATATTAAAACCCCCCAACATAATCACTTAGTTTGCTCTCATGAAGTCCATTTTCAGTTTATACTAGATCCAGAACCATTTTTGAAGATTTGATTATCTGCCTTGCATTAAGTTGATAATTTATTTTATTGTTAAAGCTGTACTAGCTAAATAAAATGATGGATTACAGATTGTAGGAATACATCCAATATACATATTATATTCATCTGGATTAGAAAATAATGCAAGAAAATAGATGTTCGTGTAATTATGTCATTTAAAAACAGGTTTGTTTAATTATGAATCAAAAATAGATATGTGAAAGCCGGATGATAATTCCAGATATCACAAATATTTAAACCTCCAACTACAGTAGGCTATAAATAAAATATAGTGAGGAATATTGGTGGCTGCCAAGGGTTTTGATGGTCCATTATGAAAATCAGCATGGCTGATGGATTTGAAATTCCCGCCCCTTGTGACTGGAAGAAGGAAATGTTTTATTTAACAACACACTCAACACATTTTATTCACGGTTATATGGCGTCAGACATATGGTTAAGGACCACACATATATTGAGAGAGGAAAGCCGCTGTCACCACTTCATGGGCTACTCTTTTTGATTAGCAGCAAGGGATCTTTTATATGCACCATCCCACAGACAGGATAGTACGTACCACGGCCTGTGTTACATCAGTTGTAGAGCACTGACTGGAACGAGAAATAGCCTAATAGATCCACCGACCGGGATCGATCCTAGACCAACCACGCATCTGACGGGCGCTTCACCACTGGGCTACGTCCCGCCCCTTGACTGGAAGACACCCACACTCAGCATACAGGATTTCCTCCCAACAGTGATGTGCAGGGCATTTAAGTCATTATTTCATACAGGTGCAGTCATGTTGATATTTCCTTCCTCAGACATTTTTGGATGTGCTTGTTAAGGTCTTTATAATCTAGGAGTCACTCACATACATGTGTCTCTATGGAATTATTTAAAGGAGTTGAGGTAGTCTAAATATCAAAGTTGTCTCTACATATATAGCTGAGCACACGTACCAAACTGGCAGTAAAAATCTTCAGGAGTATTATTTAAAAACATTTTGTTATTGAAATATGACATATTGCATTTGTACAAAACATATACAATATATATGCCTTATGAGGTGTACATTATATTAGGTTGCACTGTAGAAACAACAGTTTCAGCGGTGTTGTCAGTTTATGTTAGAATACACTAGATCCTGGTTGTTATAAATACACATGACTGGACCTCTTTTGCAAACTGTATAAGATCAGTAAAGCTAGTACTAAACCAAATAGATAGATAGAGCAGTTAATACCACACATCCTGTGACTGGTGATAAATGTGAATGCGCAAAACATGTATGCAGTTTCATTTCATCTAGTACCACTATTGTCAAGTAGCATTGTGCTTGAAACATGTATGGGGTACCTGCAAAAAAAGTACAAAATTTTTGTGTGAACTAGGGTAGTCATAGACGTTACCCGTTATCTCTGACTTGTGCAGCTTGACCCCCATTTTTTCTGATTCACTTTAAGGGTGAGGGGTGGTAGTATTTATATCCGTGGTGTTTATGTCGATTGATACGATGCAGGTAGGAGTTTTAGCCACATATGTTACTATTGTCGTCTATGGGATTTGATTTGGTGGTATAATACCCTGTAGGCCCAGTATTGAATTTGCAAGTTTTCAAATCATTTAATATATCAATTTTACTGTTGAAAATGTGCCCGTTTTGTGAATGAAATGAGCGTGTTTTGTTAGACACGACGAGAAAACACTGCTGTACAGCGCAATCATTCTCAGTATTGACACTCCCCAGCGTGCACATATAACTGGATGGCCATTTTTACTTGTTAAAATCAGACTTAAGTTGGTTTGTCTCTTGCTAAACAAAGCTATAAACATTTTTCTATTCTAAATTTTTACTGTTTTAAAAGATAGGATTAGTATCAGTTGTGGTTTGATTAATTCCTGATCTAAAGTCGGTCCTCACTGTGAAATTGGTTTTTGAGGGGTGTGCTTAATTGTACCCAAAGATATTTCCACATTGGACATTCATATTTACTTCTTTTGTAGTACTATATTAGCTAAAATGTACTGTTCTTGAACTAGTCTCAAGAGAGTGATGGGAGGTCAGTGATAGGTCCCCTTAAACAACGAGCTGTGAAAAGTACACTATTAACCACACCTGTCTCTCGCTACACGAAGTGCTTCACGGACAAGCTGTTTCGACGCAGGGTCAACCTGGTGGTCATAATGGACGCAGGAGCCAGTTTGAAGAAAACAGTAGATATCCCAGATCTACAACCCTCCAAGCTCTTCTTCGTCCAGAAGGCGGCCCGGGAAACACTGGATACATTGCTTCCCTTTGACAAGGTATTCAATTTCATGTGTACTCCGACCGTGTTTCAATTCTTTGTGTTGCTATAGAATTTTGAGTTGTATATGAAATGTTTGCCTTTAGGACGGACGGCTTAAAGCTAATAATATACTATATAGAAGGACGTCAGTCACAGCTTACCCTTACAAATCTGAACCATAAAACCGTTATCCGTTATCAAGACCGTATCTCTGCACAATGCAGTGCCTAATAAGTCCTGCAACAAAGGCTGACAAAAAGCCTTGGTTTTTTAGCAACCGGGGCCGGAAGTATTGTCGCTGAAATTAATCTCTAGAGTGTGGAGTCATGAACATATAAGATGACATTTTCTGAAGTTATTGGGTACAAGCTTTTTAAATGGCCGCCAGTTCATCATCAAACCATTATATATCTTCAGAGCTACAGCAATTAGAAATGGTTTAAACAATATTTATTGCCGTTCAAAACAATAGCGGTTTGAGGATTGACCAACAGGCATTGGCCTCTCCCAACATTTTACAATATGAATATATTACAAGCAATAAAATAAAACATGATGACAACTGTTTCCAAATTTACTAACAAAGAGGGGAAATAGAAGAGAGACTGGTTAATTAATCTCAGATTTTAAAAAAGCATTATTTTCTAGGAGACTAAGGGTTTGGGTCACCAAATAGTAAAATATGACAATTAAGATTATGGTAATGTGACAAACTATTAGAAATGTGATCTTGGTGTCTCAGTGAATTCATTAAAACTGTTTCTAATGTTGTCAGATATTGGGTTGACTAATGGCTTACTAAAGGGACGGTAATTATGATATGAAAATCTAAAAATATTTTTGTAACGACTTAGAAAACCCCAATTTTATATCGAATGTTAGTTTTAGCATGTTTACAAAATTACTAAAATAAAATATAACTGGAAATTGTAAATACATGTGTAATTCTATAAAATAATAAGTCATGATACCAACATATTATGTCATACTATTTATTGATCAATGGTTCCCCAGTAAAAAAGCTGTTGTCATTATACACATATTAGCATCCACAAATACCTACCCACTAAAGCCTGAATAAATAAACGAATGGATGAATTAGTGAGTGAGTGAGTGTATGTTTGAATGAATGAATGAACGAATGAATGAATGTTTAGTAAAACTCCAGCACAAAAGACCGTGAGGGTAGTTCACAAAACGATCCCAATGCGTAGTACATAATACATAGAACATAATGCATACTACATAGTACATACTACTGTCCTCATATTCACTCTCAAATGACGGGGTGGGACATAGCCCAGTTGTAAAGCGCTCGCCTGATGCGCGGTTGGTTTGGGATCGATCCTCGTCGGTGGGCTCATTGGACTATTTCTCGTTCCAGCCAGTGCATGTCGTCTCAAAGTAAAATTTCGTTTTGAAAATTATATAAAACTGGCCCCTAGAAAAGTTTAGAATATTAAAAACCCTACTGTTGTACCGTTGATCGCAGATATTTGTTTTAATCCTTGTTTATAAGATTTGAGTGATTATTGATTAGTGTAGATGAACCCCATTCATTCCCGTCAGGCCAACGCTATACGATTTGAGATATTATTGATTAGTGTAGATGAACCCCATTCTCCTGTCAGGCCAACGCTATAACATTTGAGATATTATTGATTAGTGTAGATGGACCCCGTTCCCCTGTCAGGCCAACGCTATACGATTTGAGATATTATTGATTAGTGTAGATGAACCCCGTTCCCCTGTCAGGCCAACGCTATAAGATTTGAGATATTATTGATTAGTGTAGATGAACCCCGTTCCCCTGTCAGGCCAACGCTATATGATTTGAGATATTATATAGTTTTTAACGCATGGATCGCACAGAAAAGATGGGTATATTTGATACCGAAATAAGGGACATATTTTAATTAATATCAGAATGCATGTCCTAGTTCATGCATGATGACATTTTGCCTTCAAATGCAGCTTTACGTCATAGCAAGAATAATAGTTTCCTGCACGAATTCTTTTGTAAATGGTTTTCTGACAGATGTCTCAAGAAAATCAATCCTTGGAGCGAGCTTCAAATATTCAAATTAATTCTGGGTGGAATTTAAAAGATTCCAAAACATTTCTGTTGCCATATATATACATGTATATCGTTTCTCGAAGCCTTCTAATGATTGCACTGTAAAACGTGGAAACAATAGCTTTGTTCCCTGTGGAAATCGTACTCATTCGAGCGAATATTTTCCTTCAGTGTCCAGTTTAATAGTGGTCAGTACATTTTAATAATATCCCAATCTTGACTGTGGAATGTTTTGCATATAGGAGGGCGAGACGTTGCCCAGTGGTAAAATGCTCGCTTGATGCGCGGTCGGTTTAGGATCGATCCCCGTCGATTGGCTCATTGGCCTATTTTTCGTTCCAGCACTATACCACAATTAATATATCAAAGACCGTGGTATGTGTTTTCCTGTCTGTGTGACGGTACACATAAAAGATCCATTGGTACTAATGGAAAAATATAGCGGACTTACTCTCTAAGACTATATGTAAAAATAACCATATATTTGACATCCGATAGCCGATGATTAATAAATCAATGTGCTCAGGTGTCGTTAAACAAACCAAGCTTTAACTTTGCATATAGGAAGACTGCCATGTTCCCAGTCAATACACTATTCCTACTTTACCTATTCCCCAAACAAATGTAAACTTGCACAATCTAGTGCTCAGTGGACATCTGACCTAGAGCTACTAGAAACACAAGTGTACTATAGGTTATATGCCTGCGAAAATGTTAATACTCGTTTGGCCAATATTTTGCTTCAACCCATATAGTTCTATTAATGTGAAGTTTAACAGTAGTTGGTATATTAATCTGGCAACAGAGTTAAACAAATTAAATTTTATTTTGTTTAGCTTGAGATATTAATCATCGGCTATCGGATGTCAGTATTTGGTTATTTTGTCTCGTAAGGGCATAATGCAAACTTCTAAGTTATGTTTCTTTTTGTTGCTTTTTATTTATATTTGGGGTGTATATATTGATATCCATGGGTGTGTGAAGTTGTCACCCTTGAGCAATTTAAGTCAGTAAAGTACTATATGTATCTGTAACAAGATACGACAAAATTATAAATGATATTTCTTTATGTATGTTTTAAAATTATTTTGTTTTAAAGCAAACAATAGAAATAATTAATATAATATGAAGGTGGCCATCCAGGAGTGTTGACGTCATCAAAGTGCTATAGCTTTGTAACCAGATATGACAGAAAGATGAATTATGTGTCATTTTGTATATTTTAAACATTATGAATTCCATTAAACGATTATTTAAAACAACAGCAGAAACATTATCATACTGTATATTACCAGAAAGGACCCCGGTCTCTTTGCTGGCCTAATCAAATGTTAAATGTATTAGTTACAAACTATTACAATACATTTTGAGAATATAAATACTGTGTGTGAATGCCATTCGAACATTTCGTCTTCACATTAAGCAGTTTTTATCAGTTTCCAACATTGAGTTAACCAACATTTTGGAAACTTTATACATGTATTTTGTTTTGCCACCTTGGTGTATCAAACCACCTAAAATTGTGTCACACGATCGAAACACACGAGAGTAATGATCTCTTTATCATATAAATCTCAATCTTAATACAACGTTTTTTTGTAAACTGTACACGTAACTTTAATTCCAGTCTGCCATTATTAGATATTCAAATGACGTAAGAATATGTGACGTCAAACTCGAATGACGTCATTTTCGATATCCTTACATCGTAATAAACTAGTGCATAACGCTTTTTGTTTGTTTTCTGAACGCTGGACAGCTTTCAGTGTAAGACTGCTATTGAAATGTTTTTGTTTGACGAGTATGCATGCATATATCAGTTATGGAGTGTCACTCTAGTACGTTTGCTTAAATGCTTAATAATAATCTCTTTATCATATAATCTTAAGCTTAATACAACGTGTTTTTGTAAACTGTACACCCAACTTTAATTCCAGTCAGCCATTACTCGATATTGAAAAGACGTAAGAATATGTGACAGTGTCTGAATGGAAAAGAAATCATTTTGAATATCCTTAAATAAAAAAATAAACTAGTGCTTAACGTTTTTTGTTTTCTGAACGCTGAACAGCTTTCAATTTAAAGTTGCTATTGAAATGTTTTTGTTTGATAACTATGAATGCAAGCGTCAATTACGGAGTGTCACCCTAAAGTCCGAACCAAATTGTTAAAGGAGGGGACAATTAAGGCATTTGGCCTGGTATGCATAGTCAACGCTATATAATGCACATTAAGTATAATCGTATAGTTAATTAATAAAACGCTTAAATGTGACAGTTATTTTATATAACGGGGACAGCCATTTTGTACCATCCCAGTGAATACGCCATCTGGCGAGCTGCTGGTTACGTAATACCTAACATGTCACGTCAGGAATTAGTCTTCGAACTGAAGAAACAAAACATACCTGATTTTTGCGGATGCATCGCAATGTTCTGTAATCATATCCATCCCAGTAAGCCAGCTTCAAGTATATATTATTTTTCAATACAAAATAAACCACCATTGTCAAAGTGTTGAAATAACTGTCTTATATTTTGTACATAAATTAACCCATGTACTGAAATAATAATCGGAGCGTTTTCTTGGTTAATTGGTCTTTTCTTTCCGTGGCCTGTACCTGTGGCTTCTGATTGGCAGGTGTATATTTAGACGGTCCCCAGACAGTGTCTAGACACACTAAAAATACGTGCCTCTTTTATTAAGATCACAGGGTATTGTGTGATAACCGCGCGACCACCCCTTAAATCGTAATGGCTATTATCAGCCGTCCTGTTTTATTACTGTAAGTAATTCTGTAAAACCCTTGATTAAGTAGACTTTCCCATCTAAAATCACAAAACTGACCAATTACGTAGTCCCAAAGAAAAGAAAATTATCATTTGGGTATCGTGAGTGGTCGTTTTTGCTCGAACGTACCCTACCAATAGGCCTAATAATATGCTTTTTTTTCTTTGGATTTTTTAAAAGAGTAAAATACTATAACTCCATTTCGTTCTATTGATGCAAGTTGAAATGTATTTAGTTAAATAGTTTATTATACTATCAAGTCATTTACGTTGTTTTACAAGTCAGGTTGATGAAAGCGAAGCGCCTTGTCGTAAATTAGAGGTTTGTTTACACTGTGCATAGATGCGTTGGACAGAGCTGACGTCAGTTCGCCACAAGCTATACCACCGGACGTCACAAAAACGAAACAAAATGGCTGCCCCAAGTTAGCAGGAATAATCTTTTTGTTTTTATTAACTCTAAAATTACGCGTTTTTCATTTCTTAAAGTGTGTTCGTCGTCCGGGAATGCATCTTTCCAACACATCAGGCTCATAATTGAGTTGATCCTCCCTTTAACAACTACGATTTTGGTTCTGACTTTAATACGTTTCCTTAAATGTCAATAAACCTAGTGCACTGACTTCGATTAATTGACATCTAAGTTGTGATCTGAAAAATATCACATACTTTGATTGCACTGAAAATGTAAGATATATATATATATATATATATATATATATATATATATATATATATATATATATATATATATATATATATGTATATGTATATTTTGGTAAAAAATCAAGTCACATGACCTTCCGTAAATAGTGATATTGCCCACCGGTCCATCAAAAGTGATATTGCCCTAGGAGATTTAACCAGTGAAAATAAAGATGAGACAAAGTTGTATCCAAGTAATGAGTATGTAACGTAATGCAACGTCAACTGCTACTTCTAATGTAAACAAAACGTTTTGCTGTCCTTCAAGAAAAAGATAACATCTTTATTTATACTGAGTTTAATTCCGCAAATACGACAAAGACAAGGTCAATAATCGTCAAATTGTGTAAGGAATATCTCGCAGATTTAGAAACGTACATGATAGATCAAACTGCAGTTGGAACACAGGCACTTGACACATGAATAAAATTCAAAATATGTTGTATATCGGTACATTTGATATATTTCCGCATAGTTTGCTTATACTATCTTTATTGCCACTTAACGTGTATTTACATATACCAAAAATTTCGATCCCTACTATATAAAATACCTTTTTGGTATATGTAAATCTATCTATCTATCTATCTATCTATCTATCTGTCTAATACATATATATATGAATGAATGAATGAATGAATGAATGAATGTTTAACGACACCCCAGCACGAACAATACATCGGCTATTGGGTGTCAAACTATGGTAATGCAAATAAATAAAGTGATGATCAACATCAATATAAAAATTCAAGACTTAAACAAAAACAGTGTAAAGAACAAATATTACAGAATTTTACGGATACTGAATTTTACTCAAAACTTCAATTGTGTGCTGTATTGGCCATTCTCAAAGAGAATGTTACACCCCTGCACCACGGTGAGGTTACAGCACACGCAGGGGTGTATATATATATATATATATATATATATATATATATATATATATATATATATATACATATATATATATATATATATACTCATGTATGTATGTGTGTGTATATATGGGTTAACACGCATTTAACGACGCACTCAACACATTTCATTTACGGTTATATGGCGTCAAACATATGGTTAAGGACCACACAGATATTGACAGAGGAAACCCGCTGTCGCCACTTTATGGGCTACTCTTTTCGATAAGCAGCAAGGGTTCCAATTGCCCAGTAGGCCCACCAACGGGGATCGATCCCAGACCGACCGCGCATAGAGCGAACGCTTTACCACTGGGCTACGTCTCGCGCGTTATGTCTTACATGCAGATGCTAGATCCTATACACAACCATAAAAATACAAGACAGGTACCGTGATTACATCCCTGTTTACACAGACGGATCACGGGATGACAATTCTTTTGCTTCTGCTACTGTTTTTCCACAATAATTTCCATAAGACTGCATGATTCGGCATCCATATTTACCGCCGAAGCTAGAAGAAGTTAAGGATTCGTATGCATCCAAATATAGTGTTTACATACTCACTTTCGTATCTCCAGGCATTACGATACATGAAGCTGGACCATACGAAAGTGTCTTTTTATCGATTGCCAATAAAGATGTTCTATTTTGTTGGGTCCCCGGCCATGTTGGCACTGAGGGCAATGAAAATGAAGATTCTGCTGCTACGGTTTGCTTTGAATGTTCCCCATGCCAGTGTTGGTGTCCCCTACAGTACTTTTAAATTTCACATTGACCAATATATGTTTTCGAATTGGCAAAATGATTGGAATGGTGTGGTTGCGAACAAGCTTCATTCTGTCAAGGCAGTCCTGGGAAAATGGCGGTGCAGGAGGATGAAGTAGTCTTGAGCCGTGCTCGCATCGGTCTCACATATTTGACACATTAGTTTATATCAAAGAAGGATCCTCTTCCTCAGTGTGAACACCATGGACGTCAATCCGGCTTTAAAAGTGTGTGTGTGTGTGGGGACGTGTGCGTGTACATTGTGTGTGTGTGTACACTGTGTGTGTGTGTACATTGTGTGTGTGTACATTGTGTGTGTGTGTGTGGGGACGTGTGCGTGTACATTGTGTGTGTGTGTACATTGTGTGTGTGTGTACATTGTGTGTGTGTGTATGTGTACATTATGTGTATGTGTGTACATTGTGTGTGTGTGTGTTTGTGTGATAAAGGAATGTCAATGAAAATCATAAAGCTACACATTAGTGGTTAAAATTTTAATTAGTTTTGTCTTGTTGTTGTTGTTGTTGGTGGTGTTGCTTTTGCTAAACGAAAAAGTGTGTGTGTGGGGGGGGGGGGGGGGGTACAGTTATATAGATTGTCCCCCGGCATTGAAAGGTCCCCCCCCTGTCCCCCACCGATGGACGCCCATGGTGAACACTGTCAGTGTACCCTGACTGTGAGTCACATGTTTGTTGAGTGTAATCATCTGAAGCTTATAAGACTCGATATTATTTGCCAACAGAAATGTTTTGGAATCATTTAAATTCCACCTAGAATTAATTTATATACAAAGTTTTAAAATATACTTACCTTGATATTTGTATTCTACAAGATCCAGTGATTTGAGTAAGGGGGAGAGGGCGCCGGACCTGGTAAAATGTGTTTGAACACTTTTTTTGGTTTTTTTTGTCATCTGCAATCGAGAAGATGTCTATGCACCAGTGTTCAAACTGACATATGATGTGGAGAATGTCAGTATGTTGCCATGCTGTAGTCACGTTACGGAAGTGGTAAACACTGCATAACGAATCGACGTAATGCCCCCCCCCCCCCCCCCACACACACTTACACACGTTATCGCAAAGTATGGAACATGTAACAATAAACTTTAGTTTTACAATTATCTACCAGAAATTATTTTGTTTGCACCACACATGAAATACCGACACCACCTTCGAAGGATAAATCAGTTTCTCTCTCTCTCTCTCTCTCTCTCTCTCTCTCTCTCTCTCTCTCTCTCTCTCTCTCTCTCTCTCTCTCTCTCTCTCTCTCTCTCTCTATATATATATATATATATATATATATATATTATAAAGAGGATTTATCGGGAGTGTTTTTATTATGTAAATACCGATTAACAAGACGAGGATGACATTTTACATATTAAAAACACGAGTAGCGAATTCTATTTATCCTATAATACTTCTAAAATAACATTTTTAGTAACTCCGCCCCTTTATTCATTCATTCAGCTTATTTTCTTGCTTATATCTAATTATGGTTCATGCACGCTGTCTAGGGCACATAACTCGGCTATCTGGGCTGTCTGTCCATGATAGTGGTTTAGTTGTTAGTGGTTAGTGAGAGAGAAGAGGATGTAGTGGCCTTACACATACCCATTGAGTAATACTTGGAGATTTTAATGCAAGAACAACTGGCCTCGGTGGCGCAGTGGTTAAGCCATCGGACTGCAGGCTGGTAGGTACAGGGTTCGCAGCCCGGTACTGGCTCCAACCCAGCGAGTTCTTAAGGGCTCAATGGGTAGGTGTAAGACCACTACACCCTCTTCTCTCTCACTAACAACTAACCAACTATCCTGGACAGACAGCCCAGATAGCTGAGATGTGTGCCCAGGACAGCGTGCTTAAACCTTAGTTGGATATAAGCACGAAAATAAGTTGAAATGAAATAAAATGCAAGAACAAAATGCTTGCCTGACTATACTCAGAAGTTTTAAATAACATTGAAACTGACATGATAAATTGTTTTAATGAAATATATAAATTTGAATCATACGGTGTCCAAATGATAGATCAAGTCAAAATACTAGCAAAGTCAATGGGCAATGTTAAATTATTGAATATATATATAGATCACATAACCTTTCATATCAGGACAAATATATACTTAATAATACGAGTTTACCAAGACCAAACGTATCTTCGTGTTCACAGTGTCAAGATCACCATGAAAAATAATAAACAAATGTTAGTGATTTTTATTAGAATTACCAAAATTCAAGCACTTTTCAAATCTGTATGAACCTCAAGGGACTTCAAATTCCATGCAATTTAATGAAACTAATAATTACACTAGTGACGTTTTTTTTAAATATATAAAATAATACACTGTCTATAGCCTCTATTAGAAACTAGCGAGAAACATTAGATAAAGTTACGTCCCCTAACCGCTCTCCAGTTCCAGCGCGTTCCGCAAACAGCAAGCATGGCCGATGACCACAGTTGTTTGTGAATGTCCAGCTGAGATTTATGCATGCCAGCCCCTGGCATCATACATTTCTCCACCTATTCTTTACATATAGAGAATGATACATGTAAAAATTAAGTTGCTGAAATTGCGTTTTGTTATAATTGACCATGTGGTAAATATAGGAGATGAATCTAGCGAGCTGTCACCCACCCCGATTGTTTTGACTTCCTTACATGGAAGGTTGGGATTTTTTTTGAAAAGCTGCAATCTCGCAATTATCGTAATTTCATTTAAATATATAAACACACCTACAGTTGTAATGAATAATGTGTGACAGTAACACGGTTGTAATAGTTAGATAATAGAAACACAGTAAAAGTCTATAGTGCTTCCCACGAAGAACACGTTTTTCATACTTTGGAATTTACTACAAGTTTATTTATTTCTGAGCCGATTGTTTTCTAAATTACACAAAAATAGTATATTTTTGTTATTTCCAAAGCACTTTTATTTTTATTTTTACGTCAAACCAAACTGCACTTGTTTATAAAGAATATTGTTTATAGATTAACGGGATGGATATTAGGTATATCATCTGTTTATGGCAAATTACGGTAATTTCCTGTAACATTAGTTTACAAAATTGGCCTTGTTTGACTCAATAGAATGTATATTGTAAAATACTTGTTACAATACTTGATTTGATTGTTGTTTTTTTAAATTATTATCTGGGATATGGTATGGAGGAGGTGGGGTGGAGAGTTTGTGTATTTGACTCTCTTTTTTAATTGTCACTTGAAATGTTCTTCTGTATGCGAAGTTACTACTAATTCAGTATTCCGCGACCATTTTGGACGCCATCTTGGAATTATACTAATTAGGTCAACTACAAAAAATCACAGTAATGGTACCAATCAATTCTTTGGGTTCAAAAACATATTTATAGACAGAAAGATTAACTTCTTATGGCACTTACTTTACGATATATGGTCATTTGACGAAATGTAATAAAAGTGTATATTTTAGAGAATAGGGATACAATAGGTCCCATGAGTATTATCCAGCAACCCGAGGTATCAGTATTGGTTGACTAAGAAGTCATTAGAATTTGAGCTACTTTCAAATCGAAAACGATTTCGAGTAATATATATATATATATATATATATCTCAAATAAGGTAATTTTGTACCCCAAACCCAGGTTTATTGTAATGAATAATGCTAAAATATAGTTAGTAACTATAGAATCATCTATGGGTGTCAAATAATTATTTGTTGCATGAAACTCCAGTATATTCATTTTAGCCTTTTGGCGGCCAACCAGATATCATAAATGTGCTCTGCTGAGAAAACGTACTTAACCTGGAAGTGTTATCCAAACGTTTTTGAAGGCCTTGGCATATAGAACAAGAACATTTAAGTTAACTCTCTAAAAGAAAAATGTACGTGAACTACCCCCCCCCCCCCCCCCCCCCCCCCCCCGAATTCATTAATACAATTGACCGGAACTCAATTGTAAACATTTCCGCAATTCTTGATTACCAATCTGTCGATGCAAGTGTGGATCAGTCAGTGGGCGCGATAAAAAATCAATTTTTAGATGTTGCCGCATCCACCTTTGGGAAAACCTGAACACAGATGCCGATTTCTTCGTTGTAAATACCATCAGACCAAACAAAGACGTATACAAATAATAGAACTGTAAAAAATAAACATAGTATAATTAATACAAATAAATCGCATAAAAAATGCTTAGCGAGAGAACAGTCCGTACACAAATTTAAAATGGAAAATCAAATAGAAAATCTGAGATTAAACAAACCCAAAGCTTTAAAAAAAAAAAATAATAATAAAAAACAACAACAACATAATAATGCTTAAACCGGAGAAAGAGAAAAACTTACCAACTACCGAAGATTTCCTTTACTATACTCTGTCAAAAAAGAAACGCATAGGTTATAGGGAAAGAAGAAAAGTGTTCGATTTTACAAAATATCGTGTTTTTTTTACAATGTTGCTGAATGACCATGTTTGTTAATGTTCCTGGAATGGGACAGCATGTCCAAATGCACCCTAAAACAAATTTAACTCATGTTGTGGCACGTTGTAGGACATCGGCGTGAAATGGTCAGATTTTGGCGAATGCACGTGAAACTCGGGGAAAAAGATTAGGGTAGTGATGGGTATTTAAAGCTGCAATGCTCGCAATGATGCCTCATTTCTATTTCGACGTAGACGAATTACAAGATGCCAAGACTAAGTCTGCCGAATCGAAACATTGCAATAGGCCGCCTCCAGTTAGGTGAATCGCAGTCAGCAGTCGCACGCCACATGAACGTCTATCAGAGCACCATTTCACGTCTCTGGGACAGGTACCAGCAGTTTCAATCAGCTGAAGACCGGCCCAGAAGTGGAAGACCTCGCATAACAACTGCAGCACAAGGTCGCTACATCCGGGTTCTACACTTGCGTTACCGAACTGCCACAGCAACGAACATTGCTGTACGCATACCTGGTTTGAGAAGGGTGTCTGCACAAACCATTCGGAACCGACTTCGAGAAGCTGGTTTACGGGCTAGGAGACCGTATGTTGGCCCCGTCCTGCGACGTCAACATCGACATTTACGTGTTCGCTGGTGCACGAATGTACAGGGGTGGAACTTGGGAAACTGGCGGCGAGTATGGTTCAGCGACGAGTCACGTTTTCTTCTACAGCGACGTGATGGACGACAACGTGTTTACAGACGCCGCAATGAACGTTTTGCCAACAACTGCGTCGCCCAAGTTGACAAATTCGGTGAAGGGAGTGTCATGATGTGGGAAGCCATCTCATGCACCGGCAGAAGTGAACTTGTGTTCGTACAAAGCAACCTGAAAGCTGTACGTTACTTGGATGAAATTCTTCGCCGTCACATGCTTCCCATTTTGGATCGACAGAGAGAACACTTTCAACAGGACAATGCCAGGCCGCATACGGCACGTGTAACAATGGATTTCCTACAGAATGAGAACATTAATGTGCTGCCATGGCCATCAAGATCGCCAGATTTTAACCCCATTGAACATCTATGGGACGAACTGGATAGACGTGTACGCCAGCGTGACCCGGAGCCTCAGACGCTTCCGCAACTGTCACATGCACTGCAGGGAGAATGGGCTAGGATTTCACGTGCCCGGATTCAGATACACACTCAGTCTGTGCCAAGGAGATGTCGCGCAGTGGTTGCTGTTGCTGGTGGCCTCACAAGGTACTGATTTCAGCGCCCTCATGCGACGCTGTTTGGTGACGAAAACGCCCCCACTGATCCATAGCAAGATCATTGTCAAATACTCATGTCAAATGTGACTGTGATACGAACATAAATAACGAAATTATGCCACTTTGTATTAAAGAGATAATTCCATGAATATTTCGCCTATGCGTTTCTTTTTTGAGAGTATATTTAAAACATCTGGATCTGACAATGAGGGCGATATATAAATAAGTCTTGACCATATCGATATAAATAACGACACCAAATAAATAGAAAAAATTAAGAAGGTGAAATGCATTATTAAACAACTGAAACACGGCAAAGCAACTGGAATAGACAATATCGTAAGCGAGTATATAAAACCTTCTTCTATTTAACCTTAAGCTAGACCACAGTATTTTTCCTAATGAATGGCTGACAGGAACATTTAAACCTATTGTTAAAAATATTCTACTACCGACCACCTATTTAATATTCAATCCTTGATTGAAATTTTAAAAAATAGGGGGAAAACCCTATTCTGTGCTTTTGTTCACCAAATGTATCAAGGTGTAACATCTTGTGTTTGTACTAACAACGTATACGCGGAACTATTTCTATGCATGTAACAATTGAATGCCAGAAGGTGAAAATTTGTCACCTGTTCTAATTTTGTCTTTACTTAAATGACCTGGAAACTTATCATCTAATTAAAATCTTTACTGGAGTTTCCTCTCTCATTGCAGAGGACGCACATGATGGGTATTAATCAATGTGAATTTTCATTCTTAAAGGGCATTTTTGAAATGTCCATACGCAGAGACTTTATAAAATATGCATTTCTGAAGAATACGTTTTTAAAAAATAGTATTTAGCAATTAGATAACGGGCATATACAATCGAGTGTGATGTTGGTAACTGAAAGTGTCAACATCATGAGGATGTGGGTATCTGTTACGGTTGGATGAGAGTAACGATGCAGAATGCCGTTCAAGTCGCACATAATTTAAAATTGGGTGATTGATTACTTTAATTTGAATATAAGATGAAATGACTCGACGGTAATGTCATACTCTATTCTGTAATAATATAATATAGCTTTATGTCTTTATAGTCTTCTTGTATTAAATGTCAAGATTGAAATAGTCCGACATATTACCCAAACTCTGAAAGATGAAAGGACAATTACCCCAAACGAAAATTTAATGTCAGATTATACCAAAATTAAAATTAAAATATACTCCCGATATTTACCGAATCACGCACGCACGCACGCTTTCCATTCAGTTATGTATTTTATTGCTGAACATCGAAATGCCTCGGCAAGGGAGAATATAAAAAACCCCAACAAAACAAAACAAAAAAACTAGAGATGCTACCAAACGTCTTTAGGTTTGAGTGCTTCAACTAAACTTAGTTTTGCTATTTGATATACAGTCGAACCTGTATATAACGGTCACTCAAGGGACAGGTAGCTATTATATTCAGGGAAAGGAAAACACATATAAAATAACTTACTATAAAACCCCCACTACTAAAATGAAATGCATAAAGTATCAACAGTCGTCAAACAAATATAAAATAAGGCGGAGAAAGAAAGAAAAACATATTTTTTTACAACATAAAAATGTTATTTAAAGCATCAATGTGATATGTTTTGTTGAAACTCATTCTATTACACACTTTTTGAAAAAGTCATTTATCTTTCATTTCTTTCCACTGCATTCTGTTACCTATTAAATTAATACACAACACGCAAAAGGTTGCAGGTTAGAAAACATTATACATTAATAAAAGGGTCAGTTTGCCTATGTGTAATGGCTGAACAAACATGGTGGCAGATGGTCGGAACTGCTTGTCTGACTAGCAGCAATCACACACCTTGGGATACACTACCTGTCAGTGTTGACCAGTCGAATATATATGTAGGTTCAATTCAAGCCTTACTTCAACCAATAACAAGCCGTCTTGTAAAAAAAATGACCAACCATGTCACACAGATATAAGACGTAAATGACGATTAACGATGTACTGGAGCATGTATCTGTTTTATTTCAACTTAAGTAAAACAATAACTTTATATTGTGACGGCGCAGGTCAATACATGTATATATCTTGTGACCGTTATGGCAAGTGGTCATTGTAATTTTGTGGCCGTTAATTTTGGTCCAAAAATAGTGGCCGTTGGCCGCATTTTTCAGGTGGCCGTTATATACAGGTAAAATAAAGGAAATACATTGGGCGGGATTTATGGTGGCCGTTATGGACAGGTGACCGTTATAACAGGTGGCCGTTAGACCAGTCTCGACTGTAGTTATTAGCTGTGGACTTGCAGAGCGCGAGTTTGGCCGTGACCGCGGGCTAGGACCAGAAGACATTCGAGCTACTGTCCAGCCAGTACAAATGCATGACAACCACAAACATATCAAGGCATCCGTATCCAACAAATTGCATAGGCTGAAATCATTTTTGTCTGAGATACAAAGTAAGTTGCCGTCGTGCCCCTCTATTGAAGGAAATGTTTGCCTTGGTGCCCTTCCAACTTACCTTTGTGCCCTAATGTTTGTTATTACACAGAAGGTAATACTTGCCTCCCATTATTCACAATGGGGCCGTTCAAATATTACTTAACGCTATTATGTCAAAATCAGATCCCCCCCCCCCCCCTTTATTACACCGCGGAAGAGATACTCATGTGATATTTATGGTCTCTTCACATGTGAAAATACGTCTTTTGAGAGGTCATGACTTCCGATCACGTGAGCAGAGGTGTCACACAGTACAACTCCGCATAAATGTTATGCGAAAAGTGTGCACATGGTTCTTTCGATTCATATTTTTAAATCGAAAAAAAACTTGCTGAAAACAATTAATGTTAACAGCATAATTTAACAAAATATATATTTTAATAATTTAGTTTAGCCTTGAATATGTTTATAATATTGTTGGTGTAAATTTCATTGATAGATAGCTAAATGACCTAGCCACAACATGACGTCATTTTTGTTCACTGATGTGCGGTGTAATAAATGAAATACTATACTCATTACCGTATGAGACCGTTTATATTACAACTCGTGTGTTTTTAATCGTATACCAGTCGCTTTCGCTCGTGATGTACAAGTAAAAATAAACTCGTTGTAATATCAACGGTCTACACGGGAACTCGTTTAGTATTTTCTATGCAACGCTCCGTAACGCTAGACCATACGCCCCCAAAATATTACGTAACGTTTGAACACCCCCCCCCCCCCATTCACAAACAAGTCATGCGATGAGTGTAATGTAATTTTAACGTACTGTTTTGCAATTTGGGAAAGCGCAGATACCGATTTCAACTCGATTTTTAATCCTGACCAATAATTAACTAGGCCTATGTTAAACATTGTCGCTATGACAGAGCGTTTATGAAAAAAACGAAAGAAAAAACACAGTGCGTTATATAACGCTGTTAAATACACCCCCACCCCTGTAACGTCACATAACGTTTGGACCTACACCCACCCCCTCGAGCGCTACGTAATATTTGAATGACCCCAGTGTGCATTTTGATAGTGAGTGTTAAAATAGTATTGGCTCGGGCTGAGGATGTATCGCACAAATAGCATATGTAATAATCTGACAAAGAAACTGAAGGGTAAAACATAAAGAATAACGTGTTTTACTAATTGTTTCTAGACGCACATGGCGATCATTAGTTATGAAGAGACAACTACAGCAGTTACTCTCATCCTACAGCTACGCTCATCATTGCAGTTACCCGCATGTCTTTTGTCAGATACCCACATCCCATCTGAAGCTGACTAGACAGTTACCTACATCATCGCTTCGAAGTTACCGTCATCTTGCCTAACTTTGTGATTTCATTATCAGCCGAATTACACAACTTATCCTTAGTGCATTGATTCAAAATATATTCATATTAAACCAACTGCCGATACGCTCTATTAAAATGTGAATGTAATGCTTGGAAATACAAAAATTCACATCGATTAATACTCACCATGTTCGTCCTCAGCCATCTTGGATGCGAGTAACTACAGTTACCCGCATGCGGTTATCCCCATGTGTACTAGCAACGAACGTACGAGACTTAAACATACACGTAACAAGTTTTACCAATATTGTAACACATAGAAACTATCAATGGTGATAAAACTAAAATATATTTTTTCATGGTACCACCAATGATTAAAGCAGGGGTGCAGAAAGTACTCGTACGCTCGCCAAATGCGAGTAAAAATATTCTGACGGTCGAGTTAAAAAATACAACTACCAGTCCGACGGGCGATCTGTCTTTTTCTGACTGTAATTATTATTATTATTATTATTTAATTAATCGAATCTATGACTCCACATGTCAAAATTCCAAACCGTTAAAAAAAGGTCAAAATACACAACAATACATGTACCGGATTGATAACTTTGGACTTTCGAACTGCGCGAGTACGACTTACTGAAAACAGCGCCGGTCAAAGGTCAATACTCCCAGGAAGTGGCTTATTTACAATGAAAATATGTTGCTGGTTTGTTTTGAATGGATGGTTTTGTTAAATACTTGCTGGGTGCCACTTGAATTTTGTAGATCTATATGAAACAAATGTGAAAAACCTAGTCTTTACCAAAATATTTCAAAATTTAAAGATTTGTCAATCAAGGTTTGAGGCTTACTTTCGTTTGCCACGTGATGATGATCACTTACCAAGTATACTTAATAATGTTTTTTTTTTTTTTTTTTTTTTTTTTAAATAAATAAATACATATACATGTATACATTTGAAGTGAAGACGGTGTATATTATACTATTGTTAAACAATAATATATTGTTCTATAGGCTGGCGGACTAGTAAATATTCTGATGGCTAGTAAATTTTAGTTTGTTCTGGTCCTGCGGGCTAGTGAAATATTTTCCATTTCTGCGTCCCTGAAACAAATTAACACAAGCAATGCATTTCGTTCTATCTAACGTTAACAATCTATCAATAGAATAAAACTGTTTGACACTATGGCATTGCCTATCCTTTTATATGGATGCGAAACACTGAACTACGAAATCACTGATATTATCGAAAATACACACACACATTTTCTGAGACGTTTACTCTGTTAAAAAAGGCACACCAATATTCATGTCATATGGAGAACTAGCACGTAGACCACTTCAATTAATTATCCAACAAAGACTGATTAGTTTCTTGACTAGAATGATATCTGACAAACAAAGAAAACTATTTTTTCTTATTACATGAATTTATGTTACATGACTCTTCCCAAAATGGACACAAGAGCTCTATACTTGGATCCAACATATTCAGCAATTAGTTAACAGCCCAGGTATGACAGATATGTGGATGTTCCAAAGATTATCAACAAAAAAACCCGCAAGTTCTTGAACAAATCAAATTAAGACAGCATGACCAGTATCTTCAAATGTGGAACAATAATATTGCAACTTCGTCTAGAGGGAAAACATACTTAATTTAAAACACTAGTAAAATACCTGACAGTAATGCCAGAAAAACTGTGGACAACCATACTTGAATTTAGAAAACTGAATCACTACCTCGGCCCCCAATTGAAATAGGATGATGAAACAACACACCTGTAGAAAATCAATTATGCACACTATGTGACATGGTATTATTATTTATTTTCTTGTGCCTTCTTTAAGGAATCCCGGAAATGTTTCCTAAAATGACATTTGTATCTAAATCCCAGTACCCTGAAATTTAAAGAATTATTGACCAGTAATAAAATAGGTGTCTTAGAAAAGTCGATAAATTAATAAAATATTCTACCATGACTTTGGAAAATACTCTTTCTGATTGGTCAGTTACTTTAAATCCTAGGTGATTAATCAAGTGGGATCGATCCCAAACTGACCGCGCATCAAGCGGACGCTTTACCACTGGGCTACGTCCCACCCAACACACCACTCGAGGCATTGTATTGTATTGTATTATTGTATATCTATACCCCACTTCCGGTCTCGTTGTCATATATTTTTTTTGGTTAAAAGTGTAAATGTATTCACCGATACATCTACACTTTTCCTCCAAAAGTGTATGTGTATTACAATACACTTTTCATTAAACTACACCTGCATTTAAAAGACAAAAAAAGAGAAAAAAAAGAACAAAAATTATGAATAATACAATAAACTTTTATTGTCATAACTTATGTTGAAATCTGGAAGGTATTTCCGTTGTTTCTCTTATATTTGATGAGTACATGTTCACATTTGGAGAAGCGCACGACTGCGCGACCGTTACTAACACTTTCAGTCACGTTCACACTTGCGATGTTCAGTTGCAACGCATTGTTATTAAATTATTCAACACTTGACTAAAGTCTTTAGGTATCCATATTGGGGGAAATGTAGACGAATGTTTCCTTTGTGGTACACGACTAGCTGTCATAAACTGTATAATATGTTATTATGAATACATTTGTTGTGGCCCTGATTCATCTGTTGTTAGAGAATCACAAACAATAACCCCACCTTTATCATTAATGGATGTAGGCCAAAATGTCAGTGGAAAGTATGTCAGTCAAAATGTCAACTATTAAAGTGGTACCCAGGTCAAAATGTCAACCTTCACATAATACTTAATGTAGAGACCGCATTGGAAGACTGGTAGTGCCACACACTGCGACTAGTCCATTGCAGTGTTTCTTTGGTTGAAAACCACATGTTCGTTGCGGATAGTTACAAGTTATACATGTATCTGTAGTACTACAAAAATATCAGTAGTTGTAACTGGTACAAAATACATTGAAATAATTTTGTACAAAACACAGAACTCATTTTAATTGCTTTTTTATTTTAGTGACACCCCCCCCCCCCCCATTGGTGTTGTCATCGTGACTAGTATCTATTTTGTGTTATAATTGTTGTTAAGCCATTGCTGATTGACTACAACACAAAATTTATATTTTGAATTATTAAATAACTGTTGGTGCATTTTCTGTGGGTCCGAAATGGCGGACATTTGTTTATGTTTTAATTAAGTACTAAATTTCAAGTAACTAATCCATCTGATGAGGTTAACCATCCAAAAATTACCTATTTTAACAAAACCTGTTAGGTCAGCATACATATTATTTCAATATAAGCTATTGTGAATAGACGTTTTTATCTACAATGTTTAAACATCTGCAGTTGACCTCAACTGTACAAGTATATTAAAATGTTGGTAATATCAGTCACTGTATTTTTGAACTAGACCATATACATAATAATAATGTATATTATCAGGGGTGGATCCATGATTTTTAGGGAAGGTAGCTAGGTTTAAAAAGAGCAGCTGTAGTATACTCATAGTGTAGATGCAATGTAGAAAAAGAGCACCCAACAAAGTCAAAATTACAGTAACTTGTATTACATAATAAACTTCTGCAAAAACATCCAGCTGAGTAAGATAATTTTATTATTTTTACCTTGTATGTATTTATCTGTTAAACACTAAACAGTGGATTTTCCAGGCATTTTAAAGTGTACCCCCTAAAACCCTTCCCTTGGATCCGTGGTTGATTATTATATATGTATTATGCTGTTTAATGTCAAAAGACTTTGATTTAATTAATTTAGAAAACTTATAAATAGGAATATACTGAAACAGAATTCATATACCATATACTTCAGGCAAGTGAATGGTCCTTTTTTGGCATTGAAAAAACATTTGGAGCTATTTTAATGACAATTTAGTGGAAATATTTACAGGGTAAATGCTAATAAAGGTATTAAAACCCCAAATAAGGCTTAAATTTAAAAACATTTCACTGTGTCAATTTGTTTTAGGTCTTCTGACAATTGTTGCTAAACAGAGTTATTTCCCCTTAATGGACAATTTTTATTTTAGGGGGTTAGGGGCAATTAAAAAAAAATGTTGTTGAAAATAATTCTTTAAAATGTATTCCATCGGTACAGCAAAAAATCGTTATCATTCTTGTCATTTTTAGAAAGTGTCCGCGGTCCCTAATTTAATATCTTGATTGTCCAAATTAAAATGCACAGAACATTAGGTACATTTAACTAAACGACAAAAAAATCTCCATTCCGGCCTTCAAAGTCCTTTTTCTTATTTTCACACCCACGACCGTCTTTCACAATTCGTGTCACCGGCCTCGGTGGCGTCGTGGTTAGCCATCGGTCTACAGGCTGGTAGGTACTGGGTTCGGATCCCAGTCGAGGCGTGGGATTTTTAATCCAGATACCGACTCCAAACCCTGAGTGAGTGCTCCGCAAGGCTCAGTGGGTAGGTGTAAACCACTTGCACCGACCAGTGATCCATAACTGGTTCAACAAAGGCCATGGTTTGTGCTATCCTGCCTGTGGGAAGGGCAAATAAAAGATCCCTTGCTGCCTGTCGTAAAAGAGTAGCCTATGTGGCGACAGCGGGTTTCCTCTCAAAAATCTGTGTGGTCCTTAACCATATGTCTGACGCCATATAACCGTAAATAAAATGTGTTGATTGCGTCGTTAAATAAAACATTTCTTTCTTTCTTTCACAATTCGTCGTTACAAAAATGGCTTTGCTTGGTGACACTTATCATTTGCATATAACAAAGTTCAAACTATGTTTTCGTAATATTTCAACCAATAGAACAAGCCATCTACCAAAATTAGTTTCCTGGTGACATCATTTGCATATAACAAAGTTCAAATTATGTTTTCGTAATATTTCAACCAATAGAAAGAGCCATCTAATTACACATGCACTCTTATTCACAATAGTTCCTTGAGATATTTACAGCATGATATACGTCTGTTAAAATCATGCAATGTGCGGAACTGTAGTTAGTGTGGTAGGGGTGTCAACTACCCCTATCCAGTAAATTCACCAAACTTAAAAAAAAAATCATTAAATATTATTCCACATATCATAAATATTTTATTTTAGACGATCTAAATATAAAAATCTTCTCGGAAATAGAATTAAACATTTATACTTAATTCTCCATACTATTCCCATTCCGAGAAATATAAACTACGTCCCTAAGTTTTAATATATTCCGATATCAGTACAGCCCTAGCACACTGATAAAACTACCTCAAACTGTATTTGCACGTGCGACATGAACAACTAGACAGTTTCACTTCTCCAGAACAAAATGTGAGGCTCACGACGTCTGGTCCACGTATTTTCGTTTCATTATTTGGGTCATTCTACAGAAAGCGTCACTTTTCAAAATACAACTTATAGATAAACCAATTAAAAGATATACATTTTTATTGTTAACTTTTGGAAACTAGAAAAAACAAACATAAAATTATATTTTGCCACGCAGAACTGTAATCGGCCTGCATGAGCAAACACATGTTACTCTGTGAACAAGCACATTATGCCATTGGTGTTACCGGACAAGTGGGATAGTTCAGCAGTGTGATCCAAGATCATATGGATGTGTTATTTGGGTATCCCTAATAACATATATGGAATAACTTTAGAATTAAAAACTATCCAACGGTGTACTTGTGCATTTCCACACGGATATTCTGTCTGTGAATTAAATTATACACTGTAGCAGTTTTAATTATTTAAAAATATGGAGTCCTTCAAAATAAATTTCATCAAAGTCATAAAGGTCGTTTAGGGTTTTTTTATGGGGTGGAGGGGGGGTGGAGGGGGGGGTTTGGCTCCGGGTTCATATTGAAAAAAAAATCACCGGTAAAGGAGGGGGTCGACCGACCTCCATTGGCTACGGCCTGCTGTATCCTTGAAACACTATTATTCTTGAGACTACCACTACTTGTTAGCAAAAGTATGTAATTAATATTTCGTCAAATGTTTTTTTTTTCTGTTTTATTTTTCGTCAGCCTATTAAAGGCCTATTAGAATAATTGTGTGTTTCTGTATTGATAAGATACGGCCGGTCAGACAGTTTAAAAATATACTAAATTAAGACAGAAATTTAATTTTGTTTAAATATTAAATTAAATATTTATTAATTTATGTAGTAATTTTGGTGATTATATTAAGGCTCAAAATCTATTTTACTGTATACTTGTATTCCCAATAACGAGTAAAACGTTGTAATCCTACCTTGCTTTTACGCAAGCGCTGCAAAACTCGAAGTTAAATGTTCCAAATATTTTCAGAAAACGAGGACGACGCCTTATAAAATACGTGATGTTATTCTAATGTTTTCAGTTACATACACTATACAGCAAATCAAACAAATTATATCACTATTCAAGAAATAAATCATACAAACTGCGTCATTATTCAAAAGAGTTAACTCTTTCCTTTTAACTAAAAAGCTATTTTAATGCAGGATTTTCAATATTTTTTTTTTTTTTTTTTTTTAAATAGCTTTTATTGGAAATGAAAACGTACGTAATGTAATTTTCCGATATTTGACTACAACTTGGTAATGAAATACATTTTCGGTATGATTTTAACTTTTCTTTATTATAAAAGTTATTCTCTTTACCAGGGAAGGTTAGTAGTTTGTAACTGTTTAGAATTTGGAAAAATAACATGGCCGCGCATGCAGTGGACGAACTGTTTAATATGTTTTTTAAAGAAAAAATCAGTTTGTCCAGCATTCCGGTCCGGTCCGCGTTTTACCAACACTCGTCGCTAAAACTTGATGTCAATACAGATAGGCATTACGTTCATACCAATGAATAGATTGTAACATATCAGTTTTCTAATGAGTTGATTTTTAATTAACAGAATTTATACAATTATTTACAATTGTTACGAATGGATTATTTGTCTACGAGTTACTACGGTCGAGTCACAAACATGTAGCATACCTTTTGCAGATCGAATATATATATATATATATATATATATATATATATATATATATATATATATATATATATATATATATATATATATATATATATATAAATAAATAACTGAAAACAAATTGTAACAATAGGGGGCTTAAAAGTCATAAACATTAAATGATTTGGCCTCGTTGATCTGGCACGTATGCGGTAATGTGACACGCACCGAATGTTAATCATCTTCCTCCATTTTAAGTCAATTTCTACGAGTCAAAAATAGTATTTATTTTTTATTTCCAAAACACTTTTACTTGTCTCCTTATGTCAAACCAAACTGAAATTATTAACAAAACACACTTTTGTGAAGGATGGGACGGACTATAGTAAACTTAATTGTTTTAGGGGTTTGTAAAGTTTTGTATTTAGATACTTACTTGTTTGAACTTTATTGTCAATGGAAATCTTCACTAACTGTGAAGAAAAACCTCACAAATGAACGACAAGCAGACGACAACAAATCGGATTTTAATTGCGCGAAACAAGCATACCGCAGTTAGGGACGTTGAAGATATACTCTTTACATTCCAACAAACATTTATTTTACCCAAAGTGCCATTATGCAACTATGATGCTGCACAAGTCCCTTTAATTTTCAAATCATCTTTAAAAATATGCAAAGCGAGGAAAAAGGCATATTATTAAAATGCATTGTCATTGGGGTAACTAATGGTCATTGGTGTTACTCAGTACCTGGTAACATCAATAACAGGTAACACCAATGACAAATAAATGCATAACTAATTCATGCTCTATAAAGAAACAGTTGAGAAAACTGAAAAAGTGCATGTTGTAGCAGACATACGATAACATAAAAAGTGTTTCTTAAAAGTATTAACCATTATATAAATACGACTGTAACACCAATGACAGTGAATAAACCTACTTTTATATTTTGACAACACATTCATGACATTGAAAAAAACAACCTATTCACAACTGTTTATATGTCTGCTGTTTTTGACAAACAAGTTTGATGGCCGATATCTACCAGTGGAATGTTTCATGCAGAGAGCATTTAGTTTCTTTTGTTTTCTCGTAAGTATATACAGTAACACCAATGACATAAAACTCCAGGGGCAAGCTTATATTGCCCACCATCTTTTGAATATGGAAAATATTTACAAGATTCCTTCTTTAGTTAGTAATTCAGCTATCAGTACGTATTACATTAGTTAGTCAGTGTTATGTCTTCTGTTGTATATTTTAACAGTGCATGTTATGTATAGTGTTGTGCTTGGGACAGGTAACATCAATGACATTTTACACTAATCTCGAATAAAATCTCTATCAAAGCTGATTACCAGAGAGAAACAAAATGCTATTACAGGATGATATCATTAATGCGGTATCGTTAAAGACAACACATTTAGTTTTCTATATATACTCTTCAAAACAAAGTAGGGGAACCTGAACCTGAATATTAATGTTAATATCAACTATTAAACCGAACATACGTTTTTACCACAGACATCCTAGTAAAGAACGTTCAGGTCTGTGTATCAGCACACCGAAACATATTCCATAGTTTGCACGTTCATCACGCAGTTGCCCCGTAAACGTGCGTGGGGTGTCATTCTCGATTTTGACAATTTCCAAGAAGGTCGATTAATCACGTTGGGACATTATTTCTGTCAATCTTTTTCATTCTGTTGATCATACAGTTGTTATTGTTTTGTTTTTAATCATTTCATTGTTTGAATTTGCGATTTACTGCTAAAAAAACTGTAATACTGAACTACCGGTTGTAATGTTTGCCCAATTAATTCACTATTATCATATAACCATTCCTCACAGCTAATACACCTTACAATTTTGGCAATTGTAAATTCTTATTAGAGTTCCCCTACTTTTTTTGAAGAGTATATATATATATATATATCTAAAAAGAATTGTGCAGGGACATAAAAGTGACACTCCGTAGAATGACTCGTTTACTACTTTCTAGTTATTGATTTTATTTGCCATAGAACTAATATAATACTTAACTCGACCTTAAGTGGGGTATAAGTCAGTTATACCCACACTTTCACGGTGTATCGGTGAATATCCCAATGGTTTTGGTCGAGAGAACCTCCTCGGCTTTGCCTCGAAGGCCCACAACAAAAACTGTAGGGATATTCACCAATACATCTCGTAAAGTGTCAGTATAAACTATTACATGCATTTATATATTATATACGAGTACTTACACAATTTGTTTTTAATAGTCACCTGTAAACCCTGTCCTATCTTGTCATGTAAAACATTGTTGTTCATGTTTCCCCATATGCCGTTGCCTAACGACCTGGGTGTACAGTTATGTTATTGTGGTGCGCACCCTTATCACATGGCATTACACGTAACTTCAGACGGATCAACATGTCGGACATAATATCCACGGTTCGTGAGCAGTGGGCGAGGTGTAGTCAAGGCTAGACCACACAGGAGCCTGGTGCACCCAAGTCAAATAGATCGTCACAGGTTACTCCAAGGTTATTTATTGCACTGCTTTCCTGCATGTTATTGGATTTCTGCACGCAGTCCGGTAATGAGTGGAACTATACAGAAAGATGAGGGCCTACTTCACTAAACTCTCGTAGTTTTGACATCTTGCATTGCAACGCAACAAGACGAGGACGACGCGATGTAGCTTAAGAGAGCGGAAGCGAGATGTGTGAATCACGCTCCAGGCTCCAACAGAAGTGGGCTGGGTCACCTCACCCATTTACGGATCATAAAATGTTGGGGTTTTTTTCTTAATTTTTTAACGTAATTACGTATGTGTAGTTTTGCATGTAGACTTAAGTCTACGACTGAAGATCATTTTACGTTGTTTAGTGAAATAGGCTCCAGGGTGTGTGTGTGTTTGTCAAGACTGACATAACGTTATCATATCCATATGTAGTTTTTATTCAGAAATTAAATATAGGCATTCATGGCCTTTTTTTGTAAGACAAAGTTGGACAAATTAGGTCACTGTACATAACAGCAAAGGGTAGAAGATGCCAAAAATGATACCTACTGGTAGAAGGGGGAGCTGCCATAGCTTTTATACAAAACGATACAAGGCCCGCAATGTATTATTTGAAAGTGGGTGTGTGGAGTGTGGGACACAGTCAGTCCGATGGCCCAGGGAAGGGAAACCTCTTACAGGGTGTTTGTAGACATGCTCCATTGGATAATTGTGAAGCTCAGGTGTTTGAATACGGCATTCCCAGCATTCTAAACACTATAAGAGGGTAAGGTGTATAGAGTAGAGATTTCAGTCAGGCGTGTAGCTAGGCCAGATTTTAAGGTACGGACACAAGGTACGAGGTGCTGGGGTGTGGCGGACGGGAGTGCTGGCACGAGGTGCTGGGGTGAGGCGGACGGGAGCGCTGGCATCATTTCTTGTAGTGTGAATTGACGCTACTTTCTTGACTTTCGCTTCTCACTGGGTGGTTACTCGGTTACAGTGGGCGTGGACGTAAATCGATTTTTTTATTTTGTATGACGTACTGCTTATTTTTCATACGCAAGTTTTGACATTTTCACTGATTAAAGTGAAAACGAAGAAGATGCGCGGAGAAGACGAAGCCACACCACTTCCAGCTAAACCTATTAACAGTCAAGTATAGAAATTAAAAAAAATGTCATACACTTCAAAATATATTCGAGTGCAATTAATGGTATTTATTTATTAAAAAGAGGTGTCCTGATTATTAGTAGTTTAAGATATATAACGTCAATTTATAATGTAGATTTATAATGTAGAGTTACGGACTTTTTCGATATT
Source organism: Gigantopelta aegis (assembly GCF_016097555.1). Classification (NCBI taxonomy): domain Eukaryota; kingdom Metazoa; phylum Mollusca; class Gastropoda; order Neomphalida; family Peltospiridae; genus Gigantopelta; species Gigantopelta aegis. The sequence goes on from NC_054701.1 coordinate 3,779,164, forward strand.
TGTCTCTTGATTTTTGTGTTACTTGTTTCAGAAAGAAGTAGCAAGATGCATATTTATATCGGGGTTGAAAATGAACATGATAACCAAGGGGTCCAGCAGGGCCAGTTGAAAACAAACCTTACTGGCCCTTCTCAAATTCAACTAGCCCTCCAATTATCACATTGTAATTTAAATGCACCGCCAAAATCAAAACTAGAATATCCTTTGTTGAATAATAAATAATGTGCTCACCGTATAGTCTGTTTTCTTCAAAAGGAAACCGATGAATTGGCATGTAACTTCATAATGAATACAGTTGAAATTCATATAAAAACATGTTATTAAGTTTTAAACCCATACCAACTCAAATAACCTTTTTTTAAAAGAAAGAAATCCAGTATAAATAAAAATAATTATTTACAAATTAGCATAATATGATGATGATTAAATCTCATTTTAATACAGGTATGAAAACAAAATGCTAGAACAGCCGAGGTATACAGCTCGACTTGCATTGTCTCTGAAGTAAAAACAAATAATGCAATACAAAGAGAATAAAGGTATATAAACCTAGAATGAATGAATGAATGCATGTTTAACGACACCGCAGCACAAAACAAATACATCGGCTATTGGGTGTGCAAGAATGGGTACAATCTCCAGTATCGGATTTCCACGGGAATGAACGAAGCACGCACACGTGTGCGTTTAATTTGGATACTGTAAATGCTACAGTAGTAGGCTACTAATAAAATAAATATCCAAAGAAAAATAAATCTGTAAAAAACCCCAACATTTTGCCAAAATATACGATGTACTGATTATAATATTACATAGCATAAGGGTGTACTTCTGGTTTATTACAGTACTATTTGGACAGTCATTATGTAAGTCTTGGTGTCAAGACTTTAAATCTGATATGTTCTTATTTAATGCAAATCGCTTAAATTTAATTTAAAACAATATCGACAACGACAATCAGTTAACTGACCTTTGGTATAAGCCCCGGACTGTAGTAATGGAAAAGGTATTTGTTATTTGTATATATGCGCATGCGCTCACGTTAGTATGAGATAAAACTACAAGATAGATTTTGATTTTGTCCCAGAATAATGTAAGCTAATTAAATATGATTCCTTTTTACCATAACATTGAATAACAATTGTCAAATAGTAGCACTACTAGATAATTATGGCGTATCCAGTCCATTCTAATACGCTGACGACTTCTAGATTAAAAAAAATTCATGCAATGTCTTCAATACGTTTTGAGCTCTATTTTTAGAAGACCCGGCCCAAAGCCACAGAAGCTGAACCTGGCGCTGTTAAAACAAAGTGCATGTTCTATGTCTTCTGCTGCTGTAGTTCGCGCCAACACAGACGCGATGTGTTTTGTCACATTCGATTCAGTTTTAGTGTCTTTGTTTTTTTAACTGGTACCATACTCGCCAGACCCTAATATCGATGGTCGCCTAACGGACTACCTTTGTAACATTCTTAGTCACCCACTAAGCCTGCTAATTTTCAACCCTAATATATATATATATATATATATATATATATATAGAGAGAGAGAGAGAGAGAGAGAGAGAGAGAGAGAGAGAGAGAGGCTGGGAGAGACATAGAGAGAGACAGACAGAGAGAGAGAGAGAGAGAGAGAGAGAGAGAGAGAGAGAGAGAGAGAGAGAGAGAGAGAGATTATAGCATGAGCGGGAGTGACATACAAAAAGAGTTACATAAAATTTGTGTGGTACTGGGCCAAATTTGATAATTTATTTATCTACAAATTGTACTTTATAACAAAAGTTAAGTATTATTGTAATCGCTATAGAATTTATGTTCATAACATTCGAGGTCTGAATTACACACAGTAAATATTTTCCGTACTTAAGAATGAAACAACATAAGTCTAGGTACCATTTATTGATTTATTCATTCACGTAAGCTGCAACTTCAGAGACGATATCAGTTTGACAAATTGTTAACTGCCGCAACCTTAAAGCTACGTCAGACGTGTTCTATAACAATATTGTTTTGTCGTTCAAAGCAAAATAATAAATATTATTCAGAAATACAAAATTGGTATAAAAACCTACAAAAGCAACAGAAAAGGCGCTAGAATAGTGTTACAGTGGGTAAATATATGACGATTTTCGGGGTGGGGGAAAAGAGCCGACATACTCTCCGTCATCGTCTTCATATCTTCGGCGCTTGGCTTTTCGGAATATCCGGTTCATATATTATGCCCTCCCCCAACCCACTTCATATACACCTAGGTACACATAAGCGTACGGGCTCCCGAATTTGAGGCAGTTTGCCCCCCCCCCCCGCCCCCTCCTGTCTCGTACGCTTATGCCAGCATGACTGTATAATTCTCGTTCCAGCCAGTGCACCACGACTGGTATATCAAAGGCCGTGGTAGGTACTATCCTGTCTGTGGGATGGTGCTTATAAAAGATCCCTTGCTGCTAATCGGTAAGAGTAGCCCATGAAGTGGCGACAGCGGGTTTCCTCTCTCAATATATGTGTGGTCCTTAACCATATGTCTGACGCAATATAACCGTAAATAAAATGTGATGAGTGTGCGTCGTTAAATAAAACATGTCTTTCTTTCTTTCTTTGCATGACTGTATAATTCCCTCATGTTGCCTTTCAAACCGGACTTACTAGATAGTTTTCGGTTTATACAATTTAAATAAAATAATTAAGTTTGAATTGTTTCAATTTTTATTTCTCTGGTATTTTACAACCGCATAAAAGTTGGACTAAATAGACTCATATAGAACTTGAGTGTCTCCCTCCAATAACATATTCTGGATACACCAGTACATGCCTGTGTGTCTCTTTAAAGATAAACGGTTTCTTCTTCAAACGACAGTTCCATCATTACTTCAAACGAGTCGAAATTCCGTAAACTTAAATGTAAATCGTCCAAGTACTGGTAACATTTCTGTTTCAAGTAAGAACAGAGAAACATGCAAGTTATGACACTTTAAGGCAATACATTAACATTAAACATTATACTGTACACACATATTTGTATTACTGTTACATTGAAATTTGGCAGGATAGACATACTTTGTTGTGTATCTACTTCAACATGCAATAATGACACTGAATAAAATAGTACTTTAAGCTGCATTACAGAATACTTTCAATAAAATAAAACTCAGAATTTTGAGTTAACCATGTCAGTATGCACCATTACGACTCTATAATTTGGTAATTTTAATGCAAGACGCATGCTCAACTAATTATTTGTAAACCATACTCTATAAAAACTGTTCACATAAAGAGTTTGATGAAAACTGGGCACCTTGGCAAAGATGTCTAGAAAATTAAACTTAGCCTTAATAGTTAAAAATAACTCCAATATAAGACACATACTGTTGGTGGTGGGTTTTTGTGGGGGGGTTTTGTAACCTAAAAACCAATAACATTTGTTTTCTATATTTGGAAATATGGATTTTTCTTTTCTTCTTTTCTCTCTGTCTATCTGTTTAATTTCTTTTTTATTATATATTTAGTCTGTCATTAATTTTGTGCTCCAAATTTGACTGTTTCAATTAACTAGTAATTTTATTGAATGCACTTTATATTTATGTATCTATTGTAAGATAATAATTTCAGGGCCCCAACCCTGACATTATCAATATATAAATATCTGGGGCAATAAATATATTAAAAAAAAAAAAAAAAAAAAAAGAAAAAAAGATTTGTGAACCAATAGGGCCGATTTCATATGTCTGGGTTTCGAAACACAGGGTTATATGAAAACCTAAGTTTAACACCGGGTTATACCAAAACCTAGGTTTAACACTGGTTTACGTAAAACGCTGAAACACTTGACCAAGTCCTACACCCGTGGTGCATTTGATATGTGTGTGTTTCACCAGCGTTTACAAAACCACGCTTTTTACATGGGTTACCCGCAGATTTGGAAAGTGACATAACCGAGAAATGAGCTGGCCTGAAGACGTTTCACCATGTATTTCCATCATTTTACTCACAATATTAGTTATAATCCATGTCAAATGCTTACAGAACCCTACATAGCTGTTGGTAATAATGCAAATATGAATACAAGTTTTGTTATTGGTATTTCCCTTTAATTCTAACATAATATTAAAAAAACAAAAGATGGGACGCGTACGCCTGAGGGCACAGAGACAACGTATGGTCAAATTTTCAAAACTGTGGGCCTGTACCGCCTTATTCCCCCTTTATTAAGACGAGACAAACATGAAAGTTTGTCATTATAAGACTGCAGTCTGTGATAGACGTTTATTGCTTTGATACCGGTGGTAACCAATCAACTTCCCGTTTTCGTGCAGTTCATACACCATGAAGAAAATGCTTTTTATTACTAATTTAGTAAATAACTATATTTATTACCCCAGTGACCACTCATAACAGGGAAAATATTTTCCATATTTTCTCAAGGAGAAATATTCTGCAGTGGTGTGACGTACAATATTACTGGATGATTTGACGCTTATAAACCAATGACTTTGTCGGTACTAAATATAACATCATCACGATTTGGCAAACACACAGCATGACGTCATGTACTTTGATGAGTTTGTGTTCACGACTGTTTTAATGTTAAATTTATAACAAACTGTCATTTTAACGCAAATCATTATTTATATTTTTAGCAGAATAAAGATAACTTTTGTTTTTGAAAATTATCTGTGAACGTGATTAAAATGCAAAGTTATAGCAATACCCAGAATATGTAGACTGGTTTACATTGTTTCTATAGCCTACATGTACGTGCATGTGCGTCTAAAATAAAGGCGTTTAGAGAAAAATAGCTAGGGTAATAAATAGAATAACAAACTCGGTAGCAGTTATTATCAAATTATTAAACCCCGTCTCGCAACGCTTTATTCGCTACTGTAGTGGGTTCAAAATTGTGTCTAAAAATACGTTAACATTTCATGGCTCTGCGATACTGACATAAAACACGATTTTGTTGCCGAAATTATCCATAAAAAAAGCTACTTTGAGCAAACCCAGCGAAAAACCACCTCCATGGCAGGTTTAAACAAGCAATACAGTTGTAACCCAGTGTTAAACTAGGGTTATTGAAAATCAGACATGTGAAATGCACAGTAAACAAGACCCAGGGTTTCACCTAGGGTTAAGCCATATGTTTCCAAAACCCACCGATAACCCACACGTATGAAATCAGCCCAAGGTGTTTAGAGAAAACATAGCTGGGGTAATAAATAGAATATCAAACTCGGTACCAGTTGTTATCAAATGTATGTTCCGAGTGAAATACTTTTCAAATATTATTCGACTCGGGACATAATTTTGATAATAACTGGTATCTATCTCATTTATTATCCTCTATATATCTCAGGCGCTTTGTTGTTCGTTCGCCTCTAACATGGTGAAGGGGTGGATCTAATTATACAGTCGTGCTAAAAAAACAAACAAAAGGGCATCTTGTCTAATGGGGGAGGGGGTTCGAACCCCCCCCCCCCTACCCCCACCCTGTATTCGCTTCTGTAGTGGCTTCAAATGATCTCTATAATACGTTCACATTCATTGGCTCTGCAATACTGACGTAAAACACAATTTTGCTGCCGAATGTATCCATGAAGAAAAGTTACATTGACCAAACCCAGCGAAAAACCACCTCAAGGGCAGGTTTAAACATGCAATACAATTGTAACCGAGTGTTAAACTAGGATTACTGAAAACCAGACATGTGAAATGCACAGTAAACATGACCCAGGGTTTAACCTAGGTTTAAACCATATGTTTCAAAACCCACCGATAACCTAGACATATGAAATCGGCCCTATATGTTTGTAGTTCAGTTCACCATCCACAATGGTAGTACGTCAAATGTATGTAGTTGCATGTGTATCGTGTTTATTTCAGAATAGGTAAGTTTTCCATTCACAATGGTAGTACGTCAAATGTATGTAGTTGCATGTGTATCGTGTTTATTTCACAATAGGTCAGTTTTCCATTCACAATGGTAGTACGTCAAATGTATGTAGTTGCACGTGTATCGTGTTTATTTCACAATAGTTCAGTTCACCATCCACAATGGTAGTACGTCAAATGTATGTAGTTGCATGTGTATCGTGTTTATTTCAGAATAGGTCAGTTTTCCATTCACAGTGGTACTATTCCAAATGTATGTAGTTGCATGTGTATCGTGTTTATTTCACAATAGGTCAGTTCACCATCCACAATGGTAGTACGTCAAATGTATGTAGTTGCATGTGTATCGTGTTTATTTCAGAATAGCTCAGTTTTCCATTCACAGTGGTACTACTCCAAATGTATGTAGTTGCATGTGTATCGTGTTTATTTCACAATAGGTCAGTTCACCATCCACAATGGTAGTACTCCAAATGTATGTAGTTGCATGTGTATCGTGTTTATTTCACATTAAGTCAGTTCACCATCCACAATGGTAGTACGTCAAATGTATGTAGATGCGTGTGTATCGTGTTTATTTCACAATAGTTCAGTTCTCCATTCACAGTGGTAGTACGTCAAATGTATGTAGTTGCATGTGTATCGTGTTTATTTCACAATAGGTCGGTTTTCCATTCACAGTGGTAGTACGTCAAATGTATGTAGTTGCATGTGTATCGTGTTTATTTCAGAATAGGTCGGTTTTCCATTCACAATGGTAGTACGTCAAATGTATGTAGTTGCATGTGTATCGTGTTTATTTCAGAATAGGTCAGTTTTCCATTCACAATGGTAGTACGTCAAATGTATGTAGTTGCATGTGTATCGTGTTTATTTCAGAATAGGTCAGTTTTCCATTCACAGTGGTAGTACTCCAAATGTATGTAGTTGCATGTGTATCGTGTTTATTTCACAATAGGTCAGTTTTCCATTCACAGTGGTAGTACGTCAAATGTATGTAGTTGCATGTGTATCGTGTTTATTTCACAATAGGTCAGTTCACCATCCACAATGGTAGTACTCCAAATGTATGTAGTTACATGTGTATCGTGTTTATTTCAGAATAGGTCAGTTCACCATCCACAATGGTAGTACTCCAAATGTATGTAGTTGCATGTGTATCGTGTTTATTTCACAATAGGTCAGTTCACCATTCACAGTGGTAGTACGTCAAATGTATGTAGTTGCATGTGTATCGTGTTTATTTCACAATAGGTCAGTTCACCATTCACAATGGTAGTACGTCAAATGTATGTAGTTGCATGTGAATCGTGTTTATTTCAGAATAGGTCAGTTTTCCATCCACAGTGGTAGTACTCCAAATGTATGTAGTTGCATGTGTATCGTGTTTATTTCACAATAGTTCAGTTTTCCATTCACAGTGGTAGTACGTCAAATGTATGTATTTGCATTTGTATCGTGTTTATTTCAGAACGGGTCAGTTCACCATCCACAGTGGTAGTACGTCAAATGTATGTAGTTGCATGTGTATCGTGTTTATTTCACAATAGGTCAGTTCACCATCCACAGTGGTACTACGTCAAATGTATGTAGTTGCATGTGTGTCGTGTTTATTTCACAATAGGTCAGTTCACCATTCACAATGGTAGTACGTCAAATGTATGTAGTTGCATGTGTATCGTGTTTATTTCACAATAGGTCAGTTTTCCATCCACAGTGGTAGTACTCCAAATGTATGTAGTTGCATGTGTGTCGTGTTTATTTCACAATAGGTCAGTTCACCATCCACAGTGGTAGTACGTCAAATGTATGTAGTTGTATGTGTATCGTGTTTATTTCAGAATAGGTCAGTTTTCCATTCACAATGGTAGTACGTCAAATGTATGTAGCTCTATGTTTATGATGTTTATTCCAGAACGGGTCAGTCTACCACGTCGTTAAGGTATTATCTGACTCCCCCCGACCCCCCGTCCATCACGTGGTTGGCCCAGGTAGCCGACCAGAATAACCTCAAGGTGAAGTATCGGGTACCAAAAACATCAACGGAAGCACGCTATGGCCTGCGGTAAGACACGCACCACTGGAATTACTGTCAAAGCACAGTGCGTATGTGCGTGTGCGTGCCTGTGTATGACTCTCTCTCTCTCCACCGGCGGTCGAGGACGGCTTCGACAACGTCATGTCGGCATCTTTTGACAGGGACAGACACACAGGTAACTCTACTCGTCTAGCAGCTCTGTATGTCCGCGTCTCCTTACGTTTGTGTGTGTGTGTGCGTGTGTGCGTGTGTGCGCGTTTGTCACGACTGTGTTTTTGCGTGTATGTATGTATATGTGTGCATGTACATTATCTGTATATGTTTCTTAAAAAGACAGTACCTAATATATTAGAGTGGCTATATTTTTTCTTTCTGCCTGTATGCATATCTGTCTGTCTTTTAGTCTTTCTGTCTATCTCTATAGAGGTTGTTAGACTGGATTCCTGTCCTGGACTGAGGAGCCGGCGAAAGTCGACACCTGCGTCCATTACAGACCTTGCTACAACAGCTTTCTCTGAATATGTACTAACCAGTGTAATATGAATCCTGCAAATGTTTGCTACACAATTAGATATGTAAGTCACTTTCTCCAGAGACAAAGTGGACTTAACCCTTCTTCAAAGAACCGTGTTTGGCATTAATTCTGATGTTGCCCTTGAAATACTAGTCTAGTATAAACTATGTTAATATTTAATATTATCTATTTAACCCCCACCCCATGAAATTGTCATTAAGCAGTAAACTACAAGATGTGTAATGGACTTATATATGTAATTAAGTGTGTAAATAACAATAAATATGTTCAATTCTGACACCTATACTCGATTTCATGTCAGACAAAGTAGCCATTTTGAAAAATGGCTGCCACAACAATCACCGAATAAATCTCCAATGTTCCTATTTCAAAAATATTTCATAAGATGTCCTAAAATGCAAAATGGCATGTTTTTATCATCAAAGACACATTTGTCCTTGATGGTGCTGATTCTGATGATGATGTTAACATTGAGTGAAACCTTTTAGTTGAAATGCACACAAACTATTTGAGGGCAGGTAATATAGTATACTCACCATAATAAAAATGTCACATATTCCCTTATTTTACCTAAGAAATAGAGATAATGTAGGCATATATAAATTGTATAATATAAATATTTATTAAAAATGGCTATTAACATGTTTTATGACCCTGTATACCATATTCATACATACTATTGACACTATCTGTACAATACCCACCACAAGCTATCCATTGATATACTACATTGCCATGTTCTAAAGAGAAAACACCTTTCACATTGATGCTATAAGTCGATTTGGGGTACTGACCTTAATTACCTCGACCTTCATTACAAAAATTGGAATCATATTTTGTTTTTGTAATCTACATATAATAACAATTACAATCATGGATGGTTCCAAAAATTATGATAGGACACTATGATAGTAATTGCACAGACTGAAATACTGAGCCATTGTTTGACATGTCTTGTTTTGCAGGTCTCACTTTGACTTTATCTCTGCCTGTTTACAACACGACGTCTGGCGCCAAGAGCTCGCGGTCCCTGTTTGGAGTTTTTGCGGCTGACATCTCCGTGGCGGCCATGTTTTCAGAAGTAATTAACTACAACCCTGGTGTCGACAGCTACGCCTTTCTCCTTGATCGAATACTAGGTACATTTAATTGCAATAGCAGCAATCAATGTTGACACAATCGGTGTTACGACTCAAGGTCACGCACAGGGTTACACGATCAGTGTCACGACTCAAGGTCACAAGGTCAAGCCCAGGGTCTACACGATAAGTGTCACGACTCGAGGTCAAGCCCAAGGTCTACACGATAAGTGTCACGACTCAAGGTCACGCTCAGGGTTACACGATCAGTGTCACGACTCACGGTCACAAGGTCACGCCCAGGGTTATACGAGCAGTGTCAGGACTGGATTCAATTTAAATTCTTTATCACCGTAAGCATTTGCTTATTGGTACAAACAATATACATGTATAATACATGAGCAATCAATCGTGACAGGGGTATAGCTAGTGGAGCTGCATATAAACAACAATTGGAGCATGATATATTGATAAATTATCAAAGTACAATTCTGTACGAAAGGCTTTGGCCAGATATTTTCCCAGATTATGAAACATCTTTACATTTGGACAGTTAAGCAACTCTATACATTTAAACATAGAATGTCCATGCCAACATTAGCGTTATATATATATATATATATATATATATATATATATATATATATATATATATATATATATATATATTCTTATTGAATATATTTCTTATTTCTTATTGAAAGCAGTGCTGAATTTAGCCAGACCGAGCAGAAAATCGTCCGCCTGACTGGTTTATGCGCTTCATATTAAAAATAATAACCACTTCGGAATCCAGTCAAAATAGTTCGCAAACGTTAGCGAAAAACGGCAAACTGAATTTAGGGCTGATTTTACTCGCAGTAACTCAATTCAATTCTTTTATTAGCTTTAAGTTTTACAACTCCTCAGCATATATACAATATATACATGTGCACAAAAATGGTGGGTATGGTTTTCTTAAAAGTAATAAAAAAAAGAGTTTTCCTTACTGCAATAGCTGATCTGTAATTTTATTTGCTTGTACTAGATATTTTCCTAGGTTATTAAGTTACTTTTTTGTTACTTGTAGTTAACAACTGTATAAATAGAAAAACACTTGGCCGCCTGTGATAATACATTTTTATGTACATGGTATGGTATGGTATTCATCTTCTATAACATTTGTATTACAAATTGTACACTTTCTTTCTGATCTTTCGATGTTACGATATCGGCCAGATTCTATATTTAATTTATGAGCACATATTCTGATTCTGCATATTTCCGTTAAATATCGTTCATCTATTGGTAATTTAAGGTAAGACTGTAATTTGAACTCGTTTAATAAATGCTGGTAAAAAATCCCTTTGATGTTGTAATTGTCCTGCTATAACAGAGTTGCTTAAATGTGTTGCATATTCTTTCTTTAATAATAATATAACATTTAAGTAACACGAAGTAGTTTTAAAACCACCGTCGAATAAACTATTTGTAAAATCTAAATCTGGGTCATTAACCTCGATTGTGGGCGGGGCCTATGTTGACAATCGAACACCAGCTGCTCTGTGTGTTTACTTGTTTCTTTTTGATGAATTCTAAGCAATAATTATAGGCAGGTAATAAATAAAATACTACACTCCTTTCATTTTAATACCATTCGCTAGGTATCATTTTCTAATGTACTCGTTCATAAAAATGGTATTAAACTGAAATGAGTAGTATTCTCTATGTACAATCATTTTCCTCAGCTTTCACTTTACTGCGATTCCTCAATACCATAATTTTAGTAGTGCTTAGTTGTTAGTGAGATTCTCCGCTCTAATACAACAATAATCCAATAGTCTATTAAGGTTTCAGCATGCTATCCTGAACACACATACACACACTTCAGCTATCTGGGGCTATCTGCTCAGGATAGTGGAAGGTAGTAGACGCTGGGTAGTGACCGTACACTAGTTGATACCCGGATACGAACCCAGTACCTACCGACAGCTGCATAATCACCCATCCGTAAGTCAGGGGTCAATTTCCTGACCCCCTACTTCTGTCAAACCCATTCACGCAGGTCAATGAGGTCAGCTGACAGCTGTCAAAGCCATTAACTTAGAGGTCAGTCACGTCGTGACGTCATTAGGCCACGCCCCATCAACCAATCAGAAGCGGTCACGTGACCTTGCTCATTTGCATACATGAGGCTCAAGTGCCGGGTCTATTACTATTGCATTAAACCAAGGTCACATCTAAAGAATTCGGACCTAAATCCGTTTAGATTAACACAAGATCTAACACAGAGGTACATATATCTTATAACCTGCAACATTTTCCCGCATTTCAATAGTTTAAGCCAAAGGTTTGCTCTATTCACAGAGTCCAAGGCTTTTTTTTATAATGAATGAATGAATGAATGTTTAACGACACCCCAGCACAAACAAATAAATTGGCTATTGGGTGTCAAACTATGGTAAAGACAAAACTAAAGTGATGGACAACATCAATGTGTAATATCGTTATTAAAGGGACATTCCTGAGTTGGCTGCACTATAAGAGGTTTCCGACTTATAAAATATTTCTATGATTAAAACTTACATATTAAATATATTTTCTTGCTTAGAATATCAGTGTCTGTATATTCAAAGTGTTTCTGGTAGTCTTTATATTTTAAGAAGCCCAAATGGATTTTGTCTTCGTTCGTACGAACAAAATATATTTTAGGAAATAAAATTAAATTTAGACTAGTACAAATATTAGAACGATCAGAAACACGTTTAAAGGGATATTCCTGAGTTTGCTCCATTGTAAGATGTTTCCGACTAATAAAATATTTCTACGATTAAACTTACAAATATATTTTCTTGTTTAGAATATCAGTGTCTGTATATTCAATATGTTTCTGGTAGTCTTAATATTTTAAAAAGCGCAAATGGATTTTGTCTTCGTACGTACAAACACAATCAGAAACACGTTTAATATACAGCCACTGATATTTTATGCAGAAAAATATATTTGATATGTAATTTCAATCACCAAAATGTCTCAGCAAACTCAGGAATATATTTTTTGTTTAGAATATCAGTGTCTGTATATGTAATGTGTTTCTGGTCTTCTTAATATTTCTAAGAAACCCAAACTGGGTTTTGTCTTCAAATAATTTTGTACGTACGAAAAAAAAAATATGAATGAATGAATGAATGAATGAACGTTTAACGACACCTCAGCATGTAAAATACATCGGTTATTGGGTGTCAAACTATGGTAAGTACGTACGAAAAAAACTATATTTTAGGAAATAAAAGGAAATTTAACCTAGTACAAATATTAGAACGATCAGAAACACGTTTAATATACAGCCACACAAAACTGCAGCAAACTCAGGAATGTCCCTTTAAGAGGTATTTTCAGAGGTCGATGTACATTTCTACCTAATTTTCTCTGACGGTGTAGGGAGGTATCAATTCCGGTGTCCTAATTAAAAGAACGTTGACCATTTTTACTCGGTCGGGGTGAATGTCCTATACACTGTTTTAGAAAATATTCATACAAATAAAAACAAGAAATCACCAACCAAAATGCTGACTTATATATACTTAGCATTGATCATTTCCGACAGGACACATTTTAATCCACCCGAAGTTACGCAGCCCGTCTGACATCACCCAAGACGACCCTGTGTTCCCGGCACTGAACGTTTTGGAACCATTACTATCGGATGATTACACGAAACGATTGCTGGAGTCCAAACATAAAACTGAATTCTTCAAAACCCAGGCGAGTAAAAAAAAAGGCATTCAAGCGTTCATGCAGGGGCGTCGCAAGCGGTACGGGCCGTACCACTTTTTGGTCCTGGAACGTTTTTGTCTTTTCCTATGGCGCTCGCATAATATAGATCTTATCATATATTATACATTGCTTTCATGGCCATATCATGTTTAATATACAGCCACACAAAATTGCAGCAAACTCAGGAATGTCCCTTTAAGAGGTATTTTCAGAAGTCGATGTACATTTCTACCTAATTTTGTCTGACAGTGTAGGGAGGTATCAATTCCGGTGCCCTAATCAAAAGAACGTTGACCATTTTTACTCGTCGGGGTGAATGTCCTATACACTGTTTTAGAAAATGTTCATACAAATAAAAACAAGAAATCACCAACATAAATTGTGAAGTTATACATACATTGATCGTTTCCGACAGGACACATTTTAATCCACCTATCATCTAGTGTTTATTGAGTGTACACTAGTGGGGAATACAGCACGTACCATTATCTAGTGTGTATTGAGTGTACACTAGTGGGGAATACGGCACACACCATTATCTAGTGTGTATTGAGTGTACACTAGTGAGGAATACGGCACATACCATTATCTAGTGTGTATTAAGTGTACACTAGTGGGGAATACGGCACATACCATTATCTAGTGTGTATTGAGAGTACACTAGTGGGGAATACGGCACATACCATTATCTAGTGTGTATTGAGAGTACAATATTATCATTATCTTGACTGAATGCATGTTTAAGGACACCCCAGCACAAAAAACAGAGATCGACTATTAGGTGTCAAATGAAGATAAGTACATCGATATGATTAAAATATACAATTATGTAAAAACACAAGTGTAGAGAGGTGTGGGAATAGTACAAGATACAATACAGATATCCAAGTAAATATACTTTAAAATTATGTACAATACAAAAATCAAGGTAAGTATATTTTAAAACTTTGCATAAAAATCAAAATGATTTAAAGGGACATTCCCGAGTTTGCTGCATTGTCAGATGTTTCCGACTAATAAAATATTTCTACGATTAAACTTACAAATTAAAGAGACATTCCTGAGTTTTCTGCATTGTAAGATTTCCCCGACTAATAAAATATTTCTACCATTAAACTTACATATTAAATATATTTTCTTGCTTAGAATATCAGTGTCTGTATATTCAATGTGTTTCTGGTAGTCTTTATATTTTAAGAAGCCCAAATGGATTTTGTCTTCGTACGTACGAACAAAATATATTTTAGGAAACAAAATTAAATTTAGACTAGTACAAATATTAGAACGATCAGAAACACGTTTAAAGGGATATTCCTGAGTTTGCTCCATTGTAAGATGTTTCCGACTAATAAAATATTTCTACGATTAAACTTACATATTAAATATATTTTCTTGTTTAGAATATCAGTGTCTGTATATTCAATATGTTTCTGGTAGTCTTTAATATTTTAAAAAGCGCAAATGGATTTTGTCTTCGTACGTACAAACACAATCAGAAACACGTTTAATATACAGCCACTGATATTTTATGCAGAAAAATATATTTGATATGTAATTTCAATCACCAAAATGTCTCAGCAAACTCAGGAATATATTTTTTGTTTAGAATATCAGTGTCTGTATATGTAATGTGTTTCTGGTCTTCTTAATATTTCTAAGAAACCCAAACTGGGTTTTGTCTTCAAATAATTTTGTACGTACGAAAAAAAAAATGAATGAATGAATGAATGAATGAACGTATAACGACACCTCAGCATGTAAAATACATCGGCTATTGGGTGTCAAACTATGGTAAGTACGTACGAAAAAAAACTATATTTTAGGAAATAAAAGGAAATTTAACCTAGTACAAATATTAGAACGATCAGAAACACGTTTAATATACAGCCACACAAAATTGCAGCAAACTCAGGAATGTCCCTTTAAGAGGTATTTTCAGAGGTCGATGTACATTTCTACCTAATTTTCTCTGACGGTGTAGGGAGGTATCAATTCCGGTGTCCTAATTAAAAGAACGTTGACCATTTTTACTCGGTCGGGGTGAATGTCCTATACACTGTTTTAGAAAATATTCATACAAATAAAAACAAGAAATCACCAACCAAAATGCTGACTTATATATACTTAGCATTGATCATTTCCGACAGGACACATTTTAATCCACCCGAAGTTACGCAGCCCGTCTGACATCACCCAAGACGACCCTGTGTTCCCGGCACTGAACGTTTTGGAACCATTACTATCGGATGATTACACGAAACGATTGCTGGAGTCCAAACATAAAACTGAATTCTTCAAAACCCAGGCGAGTAAAAAAAAAGGCATTCAAGCGTTCATGCAGGGGCGTCGCAAGCGGTACGGGCCGTACCACTTTTTGGGCCTGGAACGTTTTTGTCTTTTCCTATGGCGCTCGCATAATATAGATCTTATCATATATTATACATTGCTTTCATGGCCATATCATGTTTAATATACAGCCACACAAAATTGCAGCAAACTCAGGAATGTCCCTTTAAGAGGTATTTTCAGAAGTCGATGTACATTTCTACCTAATTTTCTCTGACAGTGTAGGGAGGTATCGATTCCGGTGCCCTAATCAAAAGAACGTTGACCATTTTTACTCGTCGGGGTGAATGTCCTATACACTGTTTTAGAAAATGTTCATACAAATAAAAACAAGAAATCACCAACATAAATTGTGACGTTATACATACATTGATCGTTTCCGACAGGACACATTTTAATCCACCCATCATCTAGTGTTTATTGAGTGTACACTAGTGGGGAATACAGCACGTACCATTATCTAGTGTGTACACTAGTGGGGAATACGGCACATACCATTATCTAGTGTGTATTGAGTGTACACTAGTGGGGAATACGGCACACACCATTATCTAGTGTGTATTGAGTGTACACTAGTGAGGAATACGGCACATACCATTATCTAGTGTGTATTAAGTGTACACTAGTGGGGAATACGGTACATACCATTATCTAGTGTGTATTGAGAGTACACTAGTGGGGAATACGGCACATACCATTATCTAGTGTGTATTGAGAGTACAATATTATCATTACCTTGACTGAATGCATGTTTAAGGACACCCCAGCACAAAAAACAGAGATCGACTATTAGGTGTCAAATGAAGATAAGTACATCAATATGATTAAAATATACAATTATGTAAAAACACAAGTGTAGAGAGGTGTGGGAATAGTACAAGATACAATACAGATATCCAAGTAAATATACTTTAAAATTATGTACAATACAAAAATCAAGGTAAGTATATTTTAAAACTTTGCATAAAAATCAAAATGATTTAAAGGGACATTCCCGAGTTTGCTGCATTGTCAGATGTTTCCGACTAATAAAATATTTCTACGATTAAACTTACAAATTAAAGAGACATTCCTGAGTTTTCTGCATTGTAAGATTTCCCCGACTAATAAAATATTTCTACCATTAAACTTACATATTAAATATATTTTCTTGTTTAGAATATCAGTGTCTGTATGTTCAATGTGTTTCTGGTCGTCTTAATTGTAAGAAGCCCAAACTGGATTTTGTCTTCAAATAATTTCGTACGTACGAAAAAAAATCTTTTTTAGGAAATAAAATGAAATTTAACCTTTTGCAAATATTACAACGATCAGAAACACATTTAATATACGGCCACTAATATTTTATGCAGAAAAATATATTTGATATTTAATTACACTCGTCAAAAAGTCTCTGTTAGTCAATAACATTTTAAAAATTGCAGCTAACACAGGAATGTCCCTTTAAAACCTGTGGAATTAACAAAATTCCGAAACATTTCTGTTGCCAAATATATCGTTTCTCGTCGGCTTCATATGACAGTGTTCACACTGAGGAGGAGGGTCCTTCGTTAAAATAAATGAATGGGTCGATGCGGGCACGGCACAAGACTAGACTACTTCATCCTTCCTGCACCGCCTGTAGGATGACTGCCACTCACAGGACTGGATTGACAGAAAGAAGCTTCCTCGCGACCGCATCGTTCCAAGTGTCTTGCGAAGTGGAAAATACATATTGGTTAATATAATATTTAAAATCACTGTAGGGGACACCAACACTGGCATGGGGCAAATTCAAAGCAGCCTCGGCGGTAGAATCTGCCTTTTCATTATCCTTAAAGGGACATTCCGGAGTTTGCTGCATTGTAAGATATTTCCAACTAATAAAATATTTCTACGATTAAACGTACATATTAAATATATTTTCTTGTTTAGAATATCAGTGTCGGTATATTCAATGTGTTTCTGGTCGTCTTAATATTTGTAAGAAGTCCAAACTGGATTTTGTCTTCAAATAATTTTGTACGTACGAAAAAACTATATTTTTGGAAATAAGATGAAATTTAACCTAGTACAAATATGAGAACGATCAGAAACACGTTTAATATACAGCCACTAATACTGTATGCAGAAAAATATATTTGATATGTAATTACAATCGTTAAAAAGTCTCTGTTAGACAATAACATCTTACAAAGTGCAGCAAACTCAGGAATGCCCATTTAATGCCAACATAACAACATAACAATCGATAAAAAGACACTTTCGTATGACCATCCCAACCAAGGGATGCTCCAACTTCATGTATTGTGATGCCTGGAGACACAAAGTATGTAAAAATATTATATTTGGATGCATATGAATCCATAATTTCTCCCAGGGCTTTAATTAATGTAAACATTTCTGCAGTAAATATGGATTCACTCATGCAAACACGTACTCTGAATACAAAACCATAGAACAAATGATCGTTAGTAAGCAATTTGAGGGACTCAAGATACCAGACAAGTGTACAGTTAATCATCCGTTCCATAGTTTTGTATTGAGAGTACACTAGTTGCGAATACGATACGTATCATTAGCCTATCTAGGGTGTATTGAGAATATACTAATTGCAACTACGATACGTATCATTATATTGTGTGTGCAATGATAGCACACTAGTTGCGAATACGATACGTGTAATAATTTACAATTATACTTAGGGGACACTAGTGTGCTAGCTCTCTCTTAAAGGTACATTCCTGAGTTTGCTGCATTGTAAGATGTTTCCGACTAAATAAAATATTTCTACGATTAAACTTACATATTAAACATATTTTCTTGTTTAGAATATCAGTGTCTGTATATTCAATGTGTTTTTGGTCGTCTTAATATTTGTAAGAAGCCCAATCTGGATTTTGTCTTCAAATAATTTCGTACGTACGAAAAAAACAATATTTTAGGAAATAAAACGAAATTTAACCTAGTACAAATATTAGAACGATCAGAAACACGTTTAATATACAGCCACTAATATTCTATGCAGAAAAATACATTTGATATGTAATTACAATCGTTAGAAAGTCTCTGTTAGTCGATAACATCTTAAAAAGTGCAGCAAACTCAGGAATGTCCCTTTAAAGGTGCCCACTATTTATTGGGCAGTGTAAAATATGTTCAGCCTTTACAGCTTTTGTTACCGTTAACTTGCACATTACTGACAACGTTTAGCTTACATTATCAATTTATGCAAATCCCACGTTTTTCTGGTAGTCCAAGTGTTTGTGGTTTCTCCAAAACAATTATTCATTTTGTATGTGAAGTAGACAAATTTGGTACCTTAGAAAATAGGGTTAGTTACTTTCACATTAAGGACAGTTTGGTTTTTGGCCGAGTTTCTCTTTTTATTTCACTTGATATTTAATTTTAAAAACATATTTCTCATTGTGAACATATCTGAAAAATAGTGCAATGGCACAGTGTGTGACGTTGTTTAATGTTCAGTGGTGCCCTCAAAATATAATTTAGTTTAAGCCAGTACTTAACATTGATCTCTGCGTGTGCAATTTGGCAAATGTGGTCAGAACATCTGTAGAAAAATCCAGATTTCAGTTAGCCAAAGTAAGTATCAAAAGTATAGCTCTTTTAAAGAAGTGTATTTATTTAATTTTCCAATTATCTTTAATTGGCATTTGGTGAAACTTGTATGTGGGTATGTTCTTTTTTGTACTTATTTGGTAGTACATCCGGTGATTTCAGCTGATGCCTGGAAGAACGACTTTCCGGTCAGGTTTACCAGTCAGTGACCGGTAAAATGTGACGGTGTTTTTGTCTCACACTGAGGAAACTGACTTTGTCCAGGTGCTGGCTTTGTTTGACAACAACCGCGAGGATATTCAACCTGTACAAGTACATTCTGTCGTAACATACCACAAGCCGTGCCTCGTGTTATTTTGAGATAATCAACGTGAAGTTAACTGTAATGTAATGTACCCAATACACCAGACACACACTACAGAAAATGGAATCGAATTCTCCGTTCAGTTACCAGTTAACTTTATATAATATATTTTCCCGTCAAACTGAGTGGTTGTACATGTATGTTTTAAGTCCGCTATGACGTTCGTCGGCGGAGATTTGTCCGGCGTACGTCTACTCATACACTTCTCATTGAATTGTTCTTAAACCTAGTACATTGACCATGAGCAATATTATGGACATTTTGAAATTATTTAAAAATTTAAATTGAAGATTTGAAAGTGTGTTCTGGTTTGAACATAATTATATAAATTATATTCTAAATGTAAATAATATTTCCATATACTTACCTGTTCTGAATTATAATAGCTGATGTGTATGTGCGGGGGAGTCGTTAAACATTAATTCATTCTAGAGTTTTGATGATATAGTTCTGAAACTTTGTACTATGATTCTGTGAGGCAGTCCCCTGCGTGTGCTGTAACCTCACCGTGGTGCAGGGGTGTAACATTCTCTTTGAGAATGGCCAATACAGCACAAATCTTGTTGTTTTTTTAGGTTTTTTTTAGATATAATTGAAATTTTGAGTAAAAGTCAGTATCTATCTTTCTTTACACTGTTTTTATTTAAATTTTGAATTTTTATATTAATGTTGATCATCACTTTATTTGTTTGCATTACCATAGTTTGACACCCAATAGCCGATGTATTTTTCGTGCTGGGGTGTAGTTAAACATTCATTCATTCATTCATTCATTCTATTTATATCTTTTTCAAGAGTATGTACACATTTTATTGACCTTATTACATGAGCAGAACCAAGGTCTTTATTCATTGTGTGTTGTTCCAACTAATAAATGCTTAAACATTTAAAAGTAATGTTTAAAAACTCGAAAACATTTTCCATAATTCGCAGCATGTTACATGTATTAGTACTCGCAAATAAGTATAACTTGCCCATATGATATGCCAACAAAATTATCTGTTAGACATTATGTACTGGTATTTGATAATAATAATTAAAAAAACAATTCTATTATATAAATTATCTTGTTATTTTTTTTTTTTAATTTGTGCTTTTTTGTCAATAATGTTGCAGGTGCGTGTACATAGAGGGTGGGGTGGTGTGGTCTTTTCAAAAATTAATTTGATCTAACATAATATGATAACTCCCCCAAGTGCATAGTGGGCTCTATGATATCTTGTCCTAACCAACCATATCATCAATAAAAATGTTTTTCATTAAGGTTTATCAATTAATAGAAATATAAATGACTAAGAGTGGGTTTTAACAGCTCAATAGGTGACACAGACTAAAACAAAAGAGTAACCTTTGAACAATTATCATACTGTCAATAATATGCACACATAATTTACTAAGATACTTTTAAACAGAACTACTCGTGACAGTTTTATATCTGACAGTTTTGGTCACAATGGGCATTCAGACTCCCTTTATGAGAGAAGGGGTTGGGTGGCGGGAAAGCTGATTTTTATTGACCGAATGAAACACACATGTCCGAATCTGGAACAAAACGTATATATATATATATTCGCATTATTACCAAGAAGCTATATAGGATTCCAAACAAGTCAGTCTGCATTTTTACATGAATTACAACTAATATTGTGAGTAGAATGATGGAAATACATGGTGAAGTTTTCAGGCCAGCTCATTTTGCCCAAACGTGTCCATTGTCCAACCTCCACTCCGTCTCGTACGTTTATGGTGTTCCTAACGACCAGGTATAATAATACAGAGACCCTTTCCCCAATCGTCTCTTTTGCTTATTATGGTCAAAACTGCCATAAGGCAATCAGTGATAATTAATTTCAAGTGTTTTGATGCTATTTGTAATTGTTCATCTATAAAAGGCAATTTTTCATGCTTATTATTCGTGTTATTTTTATATTGTAGTAACTGGTCATTATAGTACTAACTACTAGAACTAAGTACAGTTTTCAAAGTTTTATTTCAAGGATTTTCATGAATCATATATATATATATATATATATATATATATATATGTAATAAGCAAAATATCGGAAATAAAATTCTAGCGGACTAGGAATACTAAGATTGAAAGTCCTGTGGACTTGGAGTACTAGGAATGAAATGTTTTATTTAACGACGCGCTCAACACATTTTATTTACGGTTATATGGCGTCAGACATATGGTTAAGGACCACACATATATTGAGAGAGGAAACCCACTGTCGCCACTTCATGGGCTACTCTTTTTTGATTAGCAGCAAGTGATCTTTTATATGCACCATCCCACAGACAGGATAGTCCATACCACGACCTTTGTTACACCAGTTGTGGAACACTGACTGGATACATTCCTTGGAATACACGTCCCACAAACTTAAATTCCTAGGAATACAAGTCCCACAGACTAGGATTCCGAGGAAAGATTAAGAAAATCACAATTAATCGGATTGTGACTTACAGTAAAATTATATATATATATATCTATTGGCTTTTGCTGCTCGCCAAATGTTAAGTTATGTTAAGTTATTAGAACTAAGTACAGTTTTCAAAGTTTTATTTCAAGGATTTTCATGAATCATATATATATGTAATAAGCAAAATATCGGAAATAAAATTCTAGCGGACTTGGAATAATAAGATTGAAAGTCCTGTGGACTTGGAGTACTAGGAATGAAATGTTTTATTTAACGACGCGCTCAACACATTTTATTTATGGTTATATGGCGTCAGACATATGGTTAAGGACCACACAGATATTGAGAGAGGAAACCCGCTGTCGCCACTTCATGGGCTACTCTTTTTTTATTAGCAGCAAGTGATCTTTTATATGCACCATACCACAGACAGGATAGTACATACCACGACCTTTGTTACACCAGTTGTGGAACACTGACTGGATACATTCCTTGGAATACACGTCCCACAAACAGTTTGATAATTAATTGACAGAACTTAGAAACAAAATAAAAGATTGTGAATATGATTTTCTAGAAGATTCATTGCTGAGAAATCGCATAGTTTGTGGTATTCGGGATGAAAAGGTTCGTGAGAAGTTATTGCAAACTAAATAATTAATAATTAGCACATCATCATACATGGAATAACCATGGTGGTCGCTTTGACTCACTCGGGTAGAACGAAATTATTTTCTAAGCCACTTTTTGGCTTCTAAAATGTTTGTTTATATGGACTTTGTTAATTTTCGAAAAATACGATTCGGCAGCATTTCTCTCGAACGCACTGACGTAATTATTATTAAATCATTTTTTGCGATACTTCTGTAGAAAAAAGTACAGATGACAGAGGTAAAATAAATATTTTCGAAGTTCTGACCCAACAAAGGTGAGAAAAACGTCATTTTTTCGATGTCGCCAACACAATTTTGTACATTTTGACAACGTATTACTCCTACTTGTGACGCAGTATGTTAACTTCAACTGCACTAAATTGAAGCGTGGTATACCTGCTTTGCTTTGGCTATTCACATTTGCCATCAACAATAAGTGAATTTTAAAAAAGAAGTGTTTTCGGCATGTCGCCAGAAACGTGCAAAATCCGTTACTAGTTTTGTGTAGCATGTGCAATATGTAGGACTGAACTTAATAATCGCTTTTAAAATATTTATCAACACTACACTATGCGTATTTAAATGAAATATTATTAAATTTTATCAAGTATATTTTAAAAAACCGGTCAGTATTATCTGAACAAATTTCAAACTCAGGAAATGATTAAAAAACCCACACAAAAAACCCACGTTACGCTATTTTGACCTATTTATCGAATAAAAAGACAAATGACGTTTATAATAAATATAACTACCAGGCGGTCTTCTCTCAACCAAAGCAAAATAGACAGCGGTCCGTAAAAAATTCGCTGAGTTATGTGAGAATAAGCTTGTGTGCACAGAATCCGTTGCACCGAAATCCGTTACGCAAAACAAACGTTACTATTTGTAAACATCACTTAAATAATTAGTAGAAGGCCGTCAAAAGGCACAAATCAATGGTACCAATGTATGGCAGTATTCACAGACATTCCAAAAGCGGATGATTACATTTTATTTGGGGGGAGGGGGAACAATTCAATTTATTCCAAAATGCCAATAACCAAATTTAAATCGACTAGAACAAGTCAAATTGAATGACAATGAACATTTTAAAAAAGCAATTCGCATTCGTTGAGACATGGTCAGGAGGGCAAGCTATTGCATTCGCTCGATAAACTGGTGTTGTGTCTAACGTCGTTATATGATAAAATGGGAACAGTCAAATTTTTCGCCAAGTCTCAATTCAACATTAATGAACACAATAGTCAATATTATCAGTAAGGGTGTAAGATATTCTGTAAATAATTTCAACTTTCTGTGCAAGAAAAATGGAATCTCCAGTACAGGATCTCCTCGGGAGTAGCTGTCCACGTATAGACGAGGCACTAGAAAGAGATTCATGGAATCAACCACTATTTTGCCAAATGCCCATTCGACTCTGCATTGTACACATATACGACCCTGATGACGTATTACGGTTTTGTCCTTCAGAATTAATGCTATACAGTTTTCGTTTGTCGTCAGTCATTTATGCTATTGCATGACCACTTGTACTACACATATGAAAACAAAAGAAGATACCAGTCATAGTCTATTTTAAAATCGTGCCCATAGGTAAACCCTTTAAGACTTATAAAATGTTTAACATAAACACATACACTGGGGAGATGCAGCATGTACATCGCTATCGCTTATTAAACATTTCTTAGATGATGTTAATGATGTACTCAGCATTTAAAATGAAGAATTATAAAGCTGCAAGTAGCGATTTGACAATATGCAAGCAACTAATATTATGCAAATTTGCAATTCCCTATTCAGCATCCCCAAAAGCTTAAGATATTTGCCATATTTTCTCTCTTTCTAAGGAAGTTGTCTCGATTGCTAATAAATGACTAATCATTTTTGAAACGTAAATTCAGCATCCCACTATGCCTTTATAGTTTCATTTTGTATTTGTATTTTGAACATTGCTAACGTCATCCATGCAGTCTTGTTATTCCAGTGCTCAAATGACAAGAATTTTACATGCTTCAAACACCGTGAATTGATTAACGGATAATTAGCAGTAACCTCAGGTTATTGTAGACGAGAGAAGGTAATTGTTCTGTCCTCTGTTTATCACCATGACAATTCACTCGTTTGAACCACAGTGTACATTATGGCAATAAAATATCACAACTTCATGTTCGTTGTACATGTAAACTCGGGAATCTATAAGTATCCAGACTTCACCATGTTCCAATTTGTTTTTGTACCGTACATGCTGTATGCTCTGTCTGTTAAAATGGCGTAATGTGTATAGGTGTTAGCATTGTTCCAGTACTGGCTAATGCTACTTTTGTCAACAATAAGAGGAAAATAGTGTTATTTGTACCAGCCAAAGTCCAAAATATATTTCAATGAAGATGTTCACTTAATAGAAAGCATTTACAGTCCCCCCCCCCCCCCCCCAACCCTATAAAACTTGGATAGTTTTCTCTTTTCATGAATAGATAACCTAACTTCTGATGATCATGTATATATTTTAACTATTGGAACACTGAACAGTTACGAAAAAATTAACAATGCAGTTTAATAACATCGACACATTTTATTTATTTGTTTTCACCTGCGTCTCACAAAACCGTTTACACTACAACAATAAAACGTATACACAACAATATACAAGGCATGACTGCCAATGCATCATCTGTAACAAATGTCAAAAACTTCACGTTCTTATGCAGGATTGTTAACTTGGGTAAAGTGTCGATCATTGACGGTATATGGACAACAAAGTCTTGAATATTCTTCATCTCACTATCTCCAGATTCTGCTTTTTAGGCTCCTACAACACTATACACTCAAATACACGATTATGTCAGATGCCAAACCGAAATACATAGTCAAAACATTGAAATTACACAAGGAGTAATTATTGTCAAGACTGTGGCTTCAAGTATTTAGCCTATTGAGGATTCTGAATGTTTGCTCCTACCGGAATGCATGGGCCGCAGAAACGGACTGGTATACTGATTGGATGGAAAACAAGAGAAGAACCTTCAATGCTGGATAAGTACGACTGTGGAACCCTTGCTGGATCTATGGAGATGGGAAAGTAGTGACTGCCAGATGGGTGAAGAACAAATCCAGGAAGATACAAGTTGATGTTGGAATCAGACGCTGGTTGTGCTTGACCTCCAGCTGATTTGACGCTGCTGTGCAGGGCGCTTTGATTATAGCTGCCATCGCTGGAACTGGGATAAGCCGTCGATCCATGACTGTAGCTGAACAGCATTTTT
The DNA here is from genome assembly GCF_016097555.1 of Gigantopelta aegis. Taxonomy (NCBI): domain Eukaryota; kingdom Metazoa; phylum Mollusca; class Gastropoda; order Neomphalida; family Peltospiridae; genus Gigantopelta; species Gigantopelta aegis. The sequence continues at coordinate 3,805,070 of NC_054701.1, forward strand.
TTCAGTATTCTTTGTCTCGCCGTCTGCAGATTATGCTCCTCGTGGGAACTGCTCGAGGATGTGTCACTTTGCTGGACCTTCTGCGCTTGTTGTGCGAAACGCTGAGTGATGTTGTATTTGAACTTGTAGGTGCCTTGTCCAGAGCAGCTAGATGAATTGGATATTTTGTAATTTGCGTAAAACTCCTGTGCTGTGCTAGAGGTCAACTGCACGCTTTCTGTTTGGCACTTTCTCAAAGGGAGGCTCATGGACGAAAACGCCGAATCCATGTTTGTAAAGCCACTGTCGGAGTTTATATAGTTGTCGTTTGAAATGTTCCCATCTGCAGATGATGGCGATAACGAATCGGAAGAGCCACGGCTAGTCATTCTAGTTGGGTATGACAAAGTGCCGTTGTAATCAACATCTTCCTTTATCCTTCTCCCTGTAACAAAATAACACCAAGTTATAAATACTACTATGTTTGATTATTAGTGGTTCATATTATTTAATGAAGAATTATACTAAACATAAAAAAACTAGTGCAAAAGGCTACATACATAAAAGGTGCAGATCATCTAGTCACCCCTAGATAAATTGTGCACGAAATAATAAGAAATTTAGCCTTAATTAGGAAAACATTCAATACAAGTAAAATAGAGTGTAATTGCTACTTCACAAAATTAAGGGTAAATACCCTCTGGAGCAATTTAAGGTTGTTCAGTCTTCCTCTTCCTTCTGTAGAACAAACCTATCACTGAATATAATGAAACGGTATTGCACTGTACATGCACTGTCTACTAGATATTACTAATACGGCATCAGCACTTCGTGTGTGGACAAATATAAAGTATCAGTCATATTTGAATATCCTTGTATTTAAATTGTAATTTGAACATTTCCAAAGGAAACATATTACAAAGTGTTGTTCTGATTCAACATCATAGTCTTAATATAAAGAGAAATTACAATCGAGGGTAGTTCGATCATACTAACTAAAGTGAACAGGATTCACTTACATGACCTGCATCACCTTAAAGACTATTTTGAATATATGGACGCTTCAACCATTGGAGTAGAATAACTAACTTATCTTTTTTTTGCGAATGGATTCATTTCTTTTTATTATCATACATCCGAGGATTTTAGTTTGTAATAAATGTTCAGCTTACCAGTAGGTAGGAACTTCTTGGCGGCTTTGCCGAGATACTCCATCATGCAGACACAGACTTGGTCCGACATGTTGTTGTCCTCGTTCTCGACAAGGAAGCGCATGACCTCGTCCTGGCACTCCTTGAAGCCCATGTAGAACTTGGAGATGCAACACGGTTTGGCATTCTCACCCAGGGGAGTCAGACACATAGGGTCTTGACCTTTCTCAAATTCTGAAAACAAGACATTGTTCATTATGTTTTGTGCTGGTCAGTTTAGTATCGATTTGTTTCAGGTAGAACCATGCCGATTGAATTGATAGAACTGACAGTTCTTCTTTTATTCATTTATCTGTTTAATGTAATGATTGTCATAGATAATCAGCATGTTTGGTTCTATTTGTTAAACTTGTTATTATTTATCGTAAAGCTTATTAATTTAATTTAATTTATTTAGTTTGCAACTGAATGGTTTCTGAAAATAATAACACAGTAGCTGAAAATGTTAAACATATGATAAAAGACTACATCTATTTTGGGTTGTAGTCCCTAAGCATCTGTTTTAAGACACTACAGCGCTGTCTGTAAAAATAACTTAAATGCATGATATAATGAATGAATAAGAAAATATACATCTTATAGTTTCAGACTGAATCATCATCAAGTACTCACCATTTTTCTCAACATCTGTTTGAAGACTCTTGATTAACTTTATTGCCATTTCAATGATTTCAGTTTTTTCAATACGTCCTTGGCTCTAAAAAGAGTATAAAGATATATAGGTTGAATATTGAGAATCTAAAGACAAATATCTGTTACGTGATCTGCTGTGCATATCTTCCGAGTATCACCTTGTGCTTGCATGTTATATAAGGGGAAATACATAAATGTCAATGTTTAGTTCCTTCTTACATTGTTCAATATTTACAGGAGTCTGAATGAGTACGGTAGGTCAGATATAATTTTATTTTATTGTTCATATTACAATATTTATTTAGTGATAAAAAAATTATATTAAATACTAGTTAGATATTGAGTAATTTTTATAACATTAGTAACATCTTACACTGGTGTGTAATATATTACACTATTTAATTAGTGATACAAAAATGATATTAAATAATCATGTATCATTTTGAGTGGGCTTTTATTTTTGTTTAATACACATCTTAAATTATGAATATTTAAAGTTTTTAAAGTTAAAAATAAATTATATAAATCTAAATTAATAAAACTAATATGTCGTTTTATCTAAAAATGTTTCTCATTGTTTAGAAGCTCCCTGTATTGAGTATAAAAATAATTATGATGCAATATAGAACTATAACAAAAACAACTGTTGATAAATTAAGTCAAATATTATTTTAATAGTCATTTTAAAAGTAATTCTTGATTTATGCTCCTTCTGACCTAAATTATCACCAGACTCCCCTGTTCCTCAATAATGTTACCTGTTTCGAATAGTGACTCGGCATCAGTTTGTTCAGATCGGCCAAGCAGTTGTTCATTCGATCTCGTCGCCGTTTTTCAGTGATGCGATGGGATGTTGCATCCTATAAAAACATAGAATGAATTTAAAAATTAAATTTGTTTTAAGGATGCCAGCTTATTAACAAAATAAAGGACACGTATCAACACACTTAAATGATTTATACTGGAGTTGAACAAACAGCTCCTTTCGAAATGGGTCAAATCCAAAAGTAGTTTTTGGTTGTGGACAAATTGTCTTAAGTTCATCAGTGGACGAAATATACAGTGGACGAATCATGCGCAACCCAAACACGGATGCTGTTTATGGGTTACACCATTATTGCAGACAAACAATGGTGTAGTAAAATATCTAGCGGACGAATTCTCCAAATGTATTTATTTTGTGTGTAGACGAATTGCCTCGAGTTCATAAGCGGACAAACGTTTTGGTGAATGAAATGTACAGTGAACAATTCATTTTTAACCCGTCTATGAATGCTACATAAGTGTGAAGAAATCGTCCATGGACGTAATGTACACATAATGCCATTTAAGGATCAATCCATTATGGCATCCAATCATTGGTGTGAAGAAATCGTCCATGGACGTAATGTACACATAATGCCATTTAAGGATCAATCCATTATGGCATCCAATCATTGGTGCGAGGAAATCGTCCATGGACGTAATGTACACATAATGCCATTTAAGGATCAATCCATTATGATGTACAATCATTGGTGTGAGCAACAGCTAATGGACAAATTGGCCAAAAGTAATTTTTGGTTGTGGATTAATTGTTTCGAGTTGTCAGTAAACGAATTCATGGGTGAAGGAATTGTCCGTCAACTAAGTGACCAATGGAAGGATGCCTAATAAAAAGAATCAGTGGTATGGGAAAAATCTAATGGACGAATATATATATCGTCGTGTATTGGCCATTTAGAAAATAATGTTTATATAGTTAAAATAACGAACAGAAAAAGCGGTATTATACTTGGAATCAACTTATGTTATCTTTTATTTGCGCTTCCCACAGGCAGGATAGCACAAACCATGGCCTTTGTTGAACCAGTTATGGATCACTGGTCGGTGCAAGTGGTTTACACCTACCCATTGAGCCTTGCGGAGCACTCACTCAGGGTGTGGAGTCTCGACTGGGATCCGAACCCAGTACCTACCAGCTTGTAGATCGATGGCCTAACCACGACGCCGGTCACCTTTCAATGAATGCAAATAATTATGATTTGGCGACCATCTTGGATCAAGTCATCTATATGCTGAACTAATCTTATTTGCATGGTATGCTTTGATACTGTGTCGCATTTATAGCAGGAAATAATGGTCGTCACAGATAGCCAACATATTTTTGTTTTGCCATTCAGCATCCACAAATTAAGTTAAAATTCTATGTTGGACCAAATCGAAGAATAATGCCTGCATATGTTACATTCCTTGGAAATAGGTTCGGACTACACAGACAGACGCACTGAAAGTCATTGGGTAAATATTAAATTAGCAAAACCGGCCTCCATGGTGTCGTGGTTAAGCCATCGGACATAAGGCTGGTAGGTACAGAGTTCGCAACCCGGTACCGGCTCCCACTCAGAGCGCGTTTTAACGTCTCAATAGGTAGGTGTAAGGCCACTACACCCTCTTCTCTCTCACTAAAAGCTAACAATTAGCAACTAACCCACCGCCCTGGACAGACAGCCCAGCTAGCTGAGTTGTGTGTCCAGGACAGCGTGCTTGAATCTTAATTGGATGTAAGCACGAAAATAATCTGAAATAAAAATAATTAGCAAAGAGCAATAAAAATAGCAACAAGCAATTAGCAATCAGCAATACGCAAGTGGAAATACGCAAATAGCAACGAGCCCTTTGCCATACTATAGGCCAAATGTTAATTATGTTGGCAAATAATGAATTCAAATGCTGTCAAATTCAAAGACGGTTGACTATAAGCCCACCTCGATCCCGCGCTTTTAAGTTGCTTAAATCGTCTTAATAAATATTCAATACGAATTAGACTTACCCTAATATTTTTTCCTTTCTTGTCATCCGTTTGTTGAGTAGAAATTGCAAAGCTCAAATTCCTGAAGAATAAAATCAAATGTATTAGATATTAATACTCCGGTTCTGAATAATAATAATAATAATAATAATAATAACTACATCCAAAATATTTTCATTTTGCTTCTTAAACTTTATATTATTGGAACATCCAATAAATAAATAATAATATAAAATAATAATAATAATAATTACATCCAAAGTAATAATAAAAATAATAACATCCAAAATATTTTCATTTTGCTACTTAAACTTTCTATTATTGTAACATCCAAGAAAGATTCCCTACAGGGTGAAGTGACGTTACTTTTTGGATCACTTTATTAAAGGCGCAGACTCTTAGTTTCAGCCCGTGAAAATTTAGTTAATTTACAAACCTGCAATACATATGTTGGTAATGTTATAACAAGAGACGTCTAAGATGTTTAAATGGGGAATTGTCGTCTAAAATAGATTAGAGCTTGCCTCGACAACCATTACTTCTCAGACGAACGTGCGTTTTCAGAATGATGAAAAAATGCATTTCGGGGTATTACAAAAATCTGGATGACCAGAACCACTTCAGGTCTATGAAAAGGAATATTCTAAATAATAAAATGTAAGTCTGTCTATTTTACATTATAAAACAATCGGCTTTAATAGTACAGAATACGTCGTAGTGTTTATAAACTGGGGCCTGTCACTTTAAAAACCTCAAACAAATATGACAGTGTGATTAATATCACTATGTTACATATATGCTTGAACATATAAACCGAATACACGCAATGTATTACAGCAGGATAAAGTGATATATGAAAACCGAATTTTGTAATATATGATATTAACATTAAAACTAGAATTAAAGAGAAAGTACCAAAAAAAAAGACAAAGAAGGATAGCATGAATTTAAAGGTCAGCTTTCGAAATAGAACGTAGTAAATTTTGTTTTGTAATGTCTTGGTTCCAGGAATCTGGACCTAGGTGCTCAATATTCATCATATTCTTTAAACTGATATTTTTACTCCGACTCCGAAATAAATAACTTGTAGTAAATGCCATTGTATCAACATAGTTTCCCCTGTGGGAAGGACTATAAATGTACTCACTGCTCGGACTGCGAATCGCTTCCATCTTGCTTGAAACGTTTTGCGAGCGGCTCGTCCGTGTCCATCTCATAACCGACAGGTCGTGTGTACTGCATGATGAGATGATGCCTCAAACACTATTTTCTATGTTCACTTAAACACAGGAAAGCTTTCAACTGACTTCTCCGTGGCCCGAACCGTCTTATATAGTACAACATATATGGCACTGCACGTGCTAACTGACGTCATATGTTTAATATTCATGAGCTTCCTTTTAAAGAAGTCACCTGGACAGGAGCGTGACTGTCAAGAAAAAGCTACGGCCTAATCACGTGGTAAAACGCTGGCTTGTTCATATGGGTAGTACCTACGTAGGTATCCTTGGAACGTAAACATGTTTACCTGTGGGTGGTGTGGTTATGGGATTGGTGTCGAGAAGAGATCTGTGCCATCACCGGATGTATTCATTCGTCTTAAGACATATATTTTCAATCTTTAAGAGAGCCAAATAGCGTCATCTAAAATATGGTAACAAATCGCGTTTGAATGAATGAATGAATGAATGTTTAACGACACCCCAGCACGAAAAATACATCGGCTATTGGGTGTCAAACTATGGTAATGCAAATAAATAAAGTGATGATCAACATCAATATAAAAATTCAAGACTTAAACAAAAACAGTGTAAAGAACTGTGCAAAAACACAAATATCACAGAATTTTACGGATACTGAATTTTACTCCAAACTTCAATTTTGTGCTGTATTGGCCATTCTCAAAGAGAATGTTACACCCCTGCACCACGGTGAGGTTACAGCACACGCAGGGGAAATCGCGTTTGATGTCATTCATAGACAACGCCCTAAACAGCCCTCCCCTTATTTTTTAAATATCCTTTCTAGGTGTCTGGTTACTAGACCACAAATAATTATGTTTAAATAGTATCTGATTATTAGAAAACACATAACTATGTTTCATTAGTATCACTGTCATAGCTACAATAGAGGCGGATTCAGAACGTTATAAAGGGGACCCAACATTTTAACAATAGCACATTTTTCTTTATAGAAGGTAAAGCATGTGTCAGCAACTCGAAAAGATTTATTTGGACAAAGAAATGCGATGGAATCATTTCGATTCCATCCAGAATTAGTTTTACAATTTTTACGTGGTACCGACTTTTACTCTAAATTTTAATTTGATCTATCTGTGCTATTTGTATTTTTGCTGTTTTATTTTACACTCGAATTTTTATATTGATGTTGATCATCACTTTATTTGTTTGCATTACCATAGTTTGTATTTGTCGTGCTGGGGTGTCGTTAAACATTCATTCATTCATTTATCGAAGGCAAAAAAGCCAAGCTTCCTAACGGAGAAAAATATCTTGAGAATTTTGACGTCAGGAAAATTTAGCATCGGTTTGCTGGTATTATTTTGGGAACATTTTGTGTGATAACAATTTGTCAATCATATCTGTATATACACGTTCCAGACTCCTCTGTATATGCACGTGCAATGCAGACAGACCAGGTGTGTGTGTCCAGGACAGCGTGTTTGATCTTAAAATGTGGATGGATTTCATGGAGTTTGAAAACATCACAAAGTGGCTATAACTTTGGTTAGTCTTAGATACAATACGTTGATGATTATGTTTGTACAGAACCTTGAAATGAAGGAAAACCAGATCAGATTTTGCATGTAGCGAAACTACGAAAGAAAATACAGTATGCATATACGGTAGTCGCTTAAGAAGCAACAATGCTATGAGAAAAGAACAAGAAGAGATAAGATAGGAAAGCAGAGTTACAAATAGGAGGGTTGATTTAGAGAGAAAGCAGAAAGTAGCTGACAGATGGTAGCAGGAACTCTATTTGGTAAAACAAATTCCTAATATTCCCGTGTTCCTCGTAATGTTCTGCATTTTGAAGGACGTAATGTTGAAATTATCCGCAAGGTTAGATCCAAGGAACCTATTAGATTGTGTCGACGAGCTGAATCAATATCTAATCCTGATGCTAGTAATTCCTCGCAGACCAGTCTAAAGTATGCTATGTTCAACATCGGAGATAAAGCAGGTAGAGTTATCTTCCATTCCAGTGTTGCCATTTTCGCATGAACCATCCATAGGCGTACGGGTTCCCATTTTGGTAGGGTGCAAGCTGGCTTTTGCCAGAATGAAAAGAAAACGTCAGAATCTGGATAACAACATTTATTCATATTAGCATTAATACCAAATACCTACACAGGGTTGTAAACGGATCGCTACGCATTTTCACATGGATTACATCTACTTTTGAGGGTAGAATAACATACAATAGAATAGATGTTTAACGACACCCCAATACGAAAAATACATCGGCTATTGGGTGTCAAACGGTAAATGCAAACAAATAAAGTGATGATCAACAGCAATATAAAAAATCAAGAGGCATATAAAAACACGGTGTAAAGAACTGAGTAAAACGTACAAGTATCACAGATAGGTAATATTAAAATTTAGAAGAAAGTCAATATCACGTAAATATTATAATAAACATTTTGGATGGAATCGAAGTGATTCCAACACATTTCGTTATCCAAATATATCTGTTCAAGTTTCTTTAACAGGAGTACACTTCACCCAAATGTGGCATACCGTCAGAGTACACTGACAGTGGTCACACTGAGGTGAAGGATCTTTCTTCAAGATAAATGAATGGGTCAAGTAGATATGACCGATGCGAGCATGAAACAAGACTATTTCATTCTTCCTGTACTGCCCATAGGATGACTGCCACTCTACCAATATTGGCTTGATAGCATTAAATTATTTATTAGTAAAACAACAAAATCATTCAACCAACGTTTTAACAGTTTGCAATCCGATTCTTCCATTTAAAAAACTAATTTTACACAAGTAAAAACATTTATGGGCAATTTGTACGATGTTTCCTGGGTTGATTTAACAGTGTGATGGAATAAAACGCCAGTAGGCAGGTGGAGGCGTACGTTGGTGCCAAAACGAGTTACAACAATATTTTTTTTAATCTTCTGGTTGAACAGGTTTGAAACGGGAACAAAAATTTGCTGGGAAACAGATAGGCATAAAGCAGTTTCCTTTAGGTGTGTGTTTCAGGCACCATCAAGGGATGCATTGCCCCAATGGAAGTAGATGCAGCCCGACCCTCAAATAAATCATTTCAGGGCTCAGTTGACCAGGCAACATTTCGAATTGGGATGGGTACCCGAAACACTCAGTCCCCAGTTGCAACTGGGAAAGTTAGTTGAAACTAGTACCTTTCCAGCTACTCCAGTTAAGTACCACGACTCAGGTTCTGGTTGTCAGGCTATAATGTAGTATTCAAGGAGTTTCTGTTAAAGGGTTTTGCATTTGGTTTTGATGTGGGTTCTTTTTCGCCACATCAGACAAAACATTCTCAGTCATCTGAGCAGAATAAGGAACTTATAGATAGCAAAATGGAAAAAAGAATTATCGGCAGGTAGATTTGTTGGGCCTTTCAGTGAACCCCCTTTTAATAATTTTTTGGTGTCTCCTCTTGGTTTGGTTGAGAAGAAGACTCAAGATACTTTCCGTATGATTCATAATCTTTCTACCCCAAAGGGATATTCTATCAATGATGGTATTGGCCCAGACAGTTCATGTGTTACTTATTCGTCAATTCAAGATGCCATTCGTTTTATCAAATCATTGGAAAAATGTTGTTTTATGGCTAAGACCGACATTGCGAATGCCTTTAGGTTATTACCTATCAGACCAGCTCAACACCACTTGTTCGGTTTTCAATGGAAGGAATTCTATTATTATGACAGAAACCTACCAATGGATCGTAGCTCTAGTTGTCAATTGTTTGAGAAATTTAGTTCCAGTTTAGAATGGATATTAAAAAATAGGTTAGGGATTAACGAGGTCATGCATTACTTAGATGATTTTTTAAATTTTGAATAAGTGCCATAATAAGTATTCTGAAAAGTTGGCACGATTGGAGAGGACTTTTAATGATATCGGTATCCCTATTGCTAAAGAAAAAACTTGTTCTGCAGTGGTTATGTCTTTTTTAGGATATGAATTAGACTGAAAAAATGGAAGTCCGCTTACCTGTTAATAAATTAGATAAGTGCCAACATATTATCTCAAAGCATTTAACAAAAGAAAAAATTACATTACGAGAACTGCAGTCAATAATAGGGACACTTAACTTTGCATGTGCAGTTATTATTCCAGGCAGGGCCTTTTAAGACGAATCATTAACCTGACAATTGGTGTCAAGCAGCCAAACCATCATATTAGAATTTCTCAATCAATGAGAGAGGACTTGAGAATGTGGTGCTCCTTCCTACGAAATTACAATGGGAAATCTTTATTTTTAGAGGATAGATGGTTAACTTCTGAAACTTTAAAATTCTACACTGATGCCAGTTCATCTATAGGCTATGGTGCAGTCATGGGGTCAAGTGGGTTTTCTGGAATATAGAATGAAGAATGGAAGCTTCAGGGAATTACTCTATTGGAGCTTTACCCAATAGTTTTGGCAGAAAGAATTTGGGCACAAGTCTTGCCAACAAGTGTATATATTTCCATACAGACAATAAAGCATTAGTATTATATTAAAGAAGCAAACGTATGGAGTTCAACATTCTATTTAAATCTCGTCGTGTATGGTTTGTCCAACCAACAGGCCGACGCTCTCTCCAGACAGAGAATCGAACAAATGAATGAATGAATGAATGAATGTTTAACGACACCCCAGCACGAAAAATACATCGGCTATTGGGTGTCAAACTATGATAAGGCACACAAATAAGGTGATGATCAACATCAATATAAAAATTCAAGATTTAAATAAAAAACAGTGTAAAGAACTGTGCACAAATACAAATATCACAGATAGATACTGACTTTTACTCAAAATTTCAATTTGTGCTGTATTGGCCATTCTCAAAGAGAATGTTACACCCCTGCACCACGGTGAGGTTATGTTCAAGCAAATGACACCGCAGGCAGATCAGTATCCGGTTCACATTCCTCCACTTCCAACCTTGCAAGAGTAAAGGAACAATTATCTGGTTTGTTACAAGGGATTTTGACCAGGGATTCAGTCCATTGCTACCAACGGGCTTTTAATTTGTATCGCATATTCGCTGGAGATTTATCGCTTTCAATTAACCTGCCTCTGTCAGTCACACACATTGCATTATTCATAGCATTTTTGAATTCAAGGAATTATGCTGCAGCAACTATAGCAACTTACATATCTGCCATAGCATTTGTACATTATCTACAAAGGCTCCCGGATCCGTCTTCGTCATTTTAATACAAAAATTATTACAGGTCTGTCGAAAAATTTGTACCATTTCAGATACGCGTTTACCGATAACAAAAGATATACTTCATAAATTATTACAGGCTGTTTATATGACTTCTCCTTTCATATACTTTCAGACAATGTTTCGGGCCATGTTTGCTCTAGCATTTTATACTTTTCTTCGGATTGGCGAAATTAGTCAGTAGTAGTTGTGATACAAATGTCCTGCATTTAGCAAATATTTCATTTAATGATGAAACCTTCCAGGTCAAATTTGTAAGTTTCAAACATTCGAAGGGTCGTGTTTTTACGTTAACAGTTTGCAAACAAGATGAACCCGCATATTGCCCATACAACATTTTGAAGCAATATTTAACATTACGCGGAACAAACCCGGGCCCTTTGGTTTTGCATAAAAATCTACTACCAGTCTCCAGAGAGGAATTCAAGCATCGTTTGAATATGTCACTTAGGTTTTGTGGTTTAGACACTAAACTTTTCAAATCTCATAGTTTCCGAATTGGTGCTACTACCGAATGTGCCACTCGTGGCATGTCAGATGCTTCAATCCGTGTATTAGGACGGTGGAATTCAGATGCCTTCAAGAAATATATTAGAGTAGGGAGCCAAATTTCCATTGTTTTCTGGTTCGAGGGTTCTCAACCAGTTAATTTCCACATAATATTCACCGGATTTACCCTATTCTATGTACACTTAAATGCTTGTCTAGACCTTGAGTTTGCTTCACTATTGCAAATTGGACTATTGATTAATTGTGGGCAAGTATAGCTTTAAATTGAATTCCATCTGTTCACTCCCCTGCTTAAAGATACTCATTTGTATCTTTAGTGTTCGAATAGTTTTATTAGATGATACTATTAGCTTAATGTTTTAATATTTTATGTTTGTTCTATTCACTAAATTAAACATTGAGCAAAGTGTGTTTCCATTTTTCTGCCGAATGTTTTATGTTATTCAGGTTCGTGGGTGCACAACCTGTCCATGACTTGTTAAAGCTATATGTTGTTTTTAAATGTTGGTTAATTCTATATATTGTTTTTATTTATTAATGTATACATAGAGCAAAGTGTCTTTCTATTTATGCTGCGGGACATGCTATGTTATTCAGGTTTGTGGGTACACAACCTGTCCAATACTTGTTAAAGATATATATTGGTTTTAAATGTTGGTTAATTTAAATATGCTAGTTTTATTTTCTAATCTAGTCACCGAGCAAAGTGTTTTTCTATTTATGCTCGGGGGAAAGTTTTATATTATTCAGGTTTGTGGGTGCACAACCTGTCCAAGACTTGTTAAAGCAAAAAACACATAGACCACTGCACTGCAGTCTTTAATATTAGCTATATTTTATAGTAAATGATTTCTGAGGGCATATAGAGGGAGTTGTAGAATTAATATTGTAACAATTGTTGGCATTCATGAAAACGTTTATTTCCAAAATTAAAGAAATATTTCATGCTGCTTGCTGCTGGTTTTAGGTCAATAACCACCTAATGGACATTCTGAATCTGTCATTGTCACACAGGCAAGGAGAACGCCAAGTGCCATGTCAACAATCAGGTTTGTGGGTTCACAATCCGTGACGTTTATGCCATGAACAATCCAGGTTGTACCATTTCAAATATTCATCTTTATTAGCTCAAATCTCTTATTTCATGTTATGTCAAAACTTGTATATATCAGGGTTGTTAATATATTACATTATATGTTTTGACTTATACCAATCTTAATCTACGGTGTAATTCCTGCCTATGCTACATTTCATTTGGGGCTATGCGTCGACCATTAAGGAAAGTTCATGGGCTTAAATGATCGCCACATATGGCGCATTCAGCCTCAAAATCATTTCAGCGATTTAACTTTAGTATATTTTAAGCATATACACACGCATGAAATATTAAAATGTTACTATGGAAAGAAGCTAGTGCTGTATTTAAATAATAATTATTTAACAGTTAATGTTCTCGCACTTGTGCTACAATTTCAGTTTTAATGTTAATAAATGTCACCTCAGTCGGTGGCCTAACCGACAATCTCGGCTCCGTTTTATATTAATTATGTTGGCAGTGGGTTACATTCTGGTTGATATATTGTAATGTTTAGTTTACCAGCGTTTAAGAAATTGCACATAAAATATTTTAAGTATTGGGGTTTGACTTCCCTTCAATTAATGGGAAAGTAATATGTTCTACCATTCAAAACTATTAAAGACCAATTTTTATTATGGTTTAAATATACAATGTTATACAGAATAACAGCTACAAATATATTTTTTAAATAAATATTTGCGATTTTTGCTATCTTATGTCAGAAACACTCGGAACACTTATTTTATTATTGCTCTAAAATTAGTCCTATAGAAAACAGTAGAATAATGAGCATTAAAAAAGGTGAATAATTTCAATTAGATATAAAAAAACATGGTTTTATTTGGTATCGTAAAGAAAAAGCAATGTTTCATATTAAATAAAAACGTTAAAACGTTCATTATTGATAAAATGCAGATTAAAAAATACATATTTTATAAAAATAGCCTATATAAAGACTTTGATCAGTGGGAACCGTAGCAAAAGTTCTTCAAACAAATGGTATAAAGTCACTTATAAACGTTTTAATGACAAAATATGCCAAATATCGCCAGTTCGGAAAACATATCTCATCTTTCTACAATTTCTTTTCGTTTTAAGATTTTAATAATCGTATTTACGTCACCATCACATTAACTGTCAAACAGTTCAATACTTCAAAATATTTACAAAATCACTGATCCATAGTTCAAATACAATTCTAAAAAGGTACATTTTTGAAACCGTCCCTGTGCCAGAGGCCATATATAAAACTTGAAAAAGGGTAATCACTCTCACAACTTTGAATGCTTTTCAAATGTGGTTAGCTCCCATGGATAAACATGCATACCAACACTAAACATGACTATCAACACCCGCCTCGGTGGCGCAGTGGTTAAACCATCGGACTACAGGCTGGTAGGTACAGGGTTCGCAGCCCGGTAGCGGTTCCAACTCAGAGCGAGTTCTTAAAGGGACATTCCAGAGTTTGCTGCACTTTTTATGATGTTATCCACCAACAAAGACTTTTTAACGATTGTAATTACATATCAAATATATTTTTCTGCATAAAATATTAGTGGCTGTATATTAAACGTGTTTCTGATCGTTCTAATATTTGTACTAGGTTAAATTTCATTTTACTTCCAAAAATAAAAGACAAAATCCAGTTTGGGCTTCTTACAAATATTTACACGACCAGAAACACATTGAATATACAGACACTGATATTCTAAACCAGAAAATATTTTTACTATGTAAGTTTAATCGTAGGAATATTTTATTTGTCGGAAATACCTTAAAATGCAGCAAACTCAGGAATGTCCCTTTAATTATTTTAAATGTCGACTTATATATGTGTTATACTGCGCTCCAATCGACTCGTGCTTATAATAGCTGGTTCCTCCACGATGACGTCTCCAGTCGTGAATGTTGTTTTAATCACGTCGGAAGTCATGTTCACCAGTGGAGGATGAAAACATGTTTCTATTTTCATGACTTGACTTTAGGCGGCTTTAAAAACACAACTATTTACAAAATAGTATTTATGGATTTACAAGGCAGTATGTGACGAAAATAAATCTTATTATTTAAACCAAAAGTAAGGTAGCCGAATTGTAATTACTAGTAACACGTTGAAGCCTGGTAGATATTACCACAATGCTTTTATTTAACATTTAATGAGTACTGGAATTTAAATGCATATCTTAGCAGTGCCATTAAAGGGACATTCCTGAGTTTGCTGCAATGTTTAAGATGTTATCGACTAACAGACTTTTTAACGATTGTAATTACATATCAAATATATTTTTCTGCATAAAATATTAGTGGCTGTATATTAAACGTGTTTCTGATCGTTCTAATATTTGTACTAGGTTAAATTTCAATTTATTTCCTAAAATATATGTTTTCGTACGTACAAAATTATTTGAAGACAAAATCCAGTTTGGGCTTCTTACAAATATTAAGACGACCAGAAACACACTGATATTCTAAACAAGAAAATATATTTAATATAAAAGTTTAATCATAAAACTATTTTATTAGTCGGAAACATCTTACAATGCAGCAAACTCAGGAATGTCCCTTTAAGAGAAACATCTTACAATGCAGCAAACTCAGGAATGTCCCTTTAAGAGAAACATCTTACAATGCAGCAAACTCAGGAATGTCCCTTTAAGAGAAACATCTTACAATGCAGCAAACTCAGGAATGTCCCTTTAAGAGAAACATCTTACAATGCAGCAAACTCAGGAATGTCCCTTTAAAGACTGATTACACTAATTACATTTCCAACTACTTTGAATGCACACAACCTAATAGGAAAAAGGAAACGAATAAACACTCATTATTGTAGCAAATAACTGAACTGTAGAACACTCATTATTGTAGCAAATAACTGAACTGTGTAGAACACTCATTATTGTAGCAAATAACTGAACTGTGTACAACACTCATTATTGTAGCAAATAACTGAACTGTGTACAACTCATTATTATATCAATGCAAATAACTGAACTGTGTACAACACTCATTATTGTAGCAAATAACTGAACTGTGTAGAACACTCATTATTATATCAATGCAAATAACTGAACTGTGTACAACACTCATTATTATATCCATGCAAATAACTGAACTGTGTACAGCACTCATTATTATATCAATGCAAATAACTGAACTGTGTACAACACTCATTATTATATCAATGCAAATAACTGAACTGTGTACAACACTCATTATTGTAGCAAATAACTGAACTGTGTAGAACACTCATTATTATATCAATGCAAATAACTGAACTGTGTACAACACTC
The DNA here is from genome assembly GCF_016097555.1 of Gigantopelta aegis. NCBI lineage: Eukaryota > Metazoa > Mollusca > Gastropoda > Neomphalida > Peltospiridae > Gigantopelta > Gigantopelta aegis. The sequence continues at coordinate 3,821,019 of NC_054701.1, forward strand.
ATTATTATATCAATGCAAATAACTGAACTGTGTACAGCACTCATTATTATATCAATGCAAATAACTGAACTGTGTACAACACTCATTATTATATCAATGCAAATAACTGAACTGTGTACAACACTCATTATTGTAGCAAATAACTGAACTGTGTACAACTCATTATTATATCAATGCAAATAACTGAACTGTGTACAACACTCATTATTATATCAATGCAAATAACTGAAATGTGTACAGCACTCATTATTATATCAATGCAAATAACTGAACTGTGTAGAACACTCATTATCATATCAATGCAAATAACTGAACTGTGTACAACTCATTATTATATCAATGCAAATAACTGAACTGTGTACAGCACTCATTATTATATCAATGCAAATAACTGAACTGTGTAGAACACTCATTATTATATCAATGCAAATAACTGAACTGTGTAAAACATCCTTCAGAACCATGGTAATGTTCCAACAGTGTCTTAACATGATGTTCTCCAAAATCAGAAATATTTAACACGTGTGGTTTTTATCACTTTTATGGAATCACAGGAAAGAAATGGTAAATTTCTGAACTTAAAAGCAATATTATAGTATAAATGTTTCAGTTCATTATTCACAATCTCATACACAAAATACACAGACACAATATTTACCGCCTGAATCATCATACTCTGGCCACAAAATACACAGACACCATATTTACCGCCTGAATCATCATACTCTGGCCACAAAATACACAGACACCAGATTTACCGCCTGAATCATCATACTCTGGCCACAAAATACACAGACACCAGATTTACCGCCTGAATCATCATACTCTGGCCACAAAATACACAGACACCACATTTAGCGCCTGGATCATCATACTCTGGCCACAAAATACACAGACACCACATTTAGCGCCTGGATCATCATACTCTGGCCACAAAATACACAGACACCACATTTAGCGCCTGGATCATCATACTCTGGCCACAAAATACACAGACACCACATTTAGCGCCTGGATCATCATACTCTGGCCACATTATGAACAGACACCACATTTACCGCCTGAATCATCATACTCTGGCCACATTATGAACAGACACCACATTTACCGCCTGAATCATCATACTCTGGCCACATTATGAACAGACACCACATTTACCGCCTGAATCATCATACTCTGGCCACATTATGAACAGACACCACATTTAGCGCCTGAATCATCATACTCTGGCCACAAAATACACACACCACATTTAGCGCCTGGATCATCATACTCTGGCCACAAAATACACAGACACCACATTTAGCGCCTAGATCATCATACTCTGGCCACAAAATACACAGACACCACATTTAGCGCCTGGATCATCATACTCTGGCCACATTATGAACAGACACCACATTTACCGCCTGAATCATCATACTCTGGCCACATTATGAACAGACACCACATTTACCGCCTGAATCATCATACTCTGGCCACATTATGAACAGACACCACATTTACCGCCTGAATCATCATACTCTGGCCACATTATGAACAGACACCACATTTACCGCCTGAATCATCATACTCTGGCCACATTATGAACAGACACCACATTTACCGCCTGAATCATCATACTCTGGCCACATTATGAACAGACACCACACTTACCGCCTGAATCATCATACTCTGGCCACATTATGAACAGACACCACACTTACCGCCTGAATCATCATACTCTGGCCACATTATGAACAGACACCATACTTACCGCCTGAATCATCATACTCTGGCCACATTATGAACAGACACCATACTTACCGCCTGAATCATCATACTCTGGCCACATTATGAACAGACACCATATTTACCGCCTGAATCATCATACTCTGGCCACATTATGAACAGACACCATATTTACCGCCTGAATCATCATACTCTGGCCACAAAATACACAGACACCATATTTACCGCCTGAATCATCATACTCTGGCCACATTATGAACAGACACCATACTTACCGCCTGAATCATCATACTCTGGCCACATTATGAACAGACACCATATTTAGCGCCTGAATCATCATACTCTGGCCACATTATGAACAGACACCATATTTAGCGCCTGAATCATCATACTCTGGCCACATTATGAACAGACACCATGTGTAGCGCCTGAATCATCATACTCTGGCCACATTATGAACAGACACCATGTGTAGCGCCTGAATCATCATACTCTGGCCACATTATGAACAGACACCATACTTAGCGCCTGAATCATCATACTCTGGCCACATTATGAACAGACACCATACTTAGCGCCTGAATCATCATACTCTGGCCACATTATGAACAGACACCATATTTACCCCCTGAATCATCATACTCTGGCCACATTATGAACAGACACCATATTTAGCGCCTGAATCATCATACTCTGGCCACATTATGAACAGACACCATACTTAGCGCCTGAATCATCATACTCTGGCCACATTATGAACAGACACCATATTTACCGCCTGAATCATCATACTCTGGCCACATTATGAACAGACACCATACTTACCGCCTGAATCATCATACTCTGGCCACAATATGAACAGACACCATACTTACCGTCTGGATCATCATACTCTGGTCCCATTATGAACAGACACCATACTTACCGCCTGGATCATCATACTCTGGTCCCATTATGAACAGACACCATACTTACCGCCTGAATCATCATACTCTGGCCACATTATGAACAGACACCACATTTACCGCCTGAATCATCATACTCTGGCCACATTATGAACAGACACCACATTTACCGCCTGAATCATCATACTCTGGCCACATTATGAACAGACACCATACTTACCGCCTGAATCATCATACTCTGGCCACATTATGAACAGACACCATATTTACCGCCTGAATCATCATACTCTGGCCACATTATGAACAGACACCATATTTACCGCCTGAATCATCATACTCTGGCCACAAAATACACAGACACCATATTTACCGCCTGAATCATCATACTCTGGCCACATTATGAACAGACACCATACTTACCGCCTGAATCATCATACTCTGGCCACATTATGAACAGACACCATATTTAGCGCCTGAATCATCATACTCTGGCCACATTATGAACAGACACCATATTTAGCGCCTGAATCATCATACTCTGGCCACATTATGAACAGACACCATGTGTAGCGCCTGAATCATCATACTCTGGCCACATTATGAACAGACACCATGTGTAGCGCCTGAATCATCATACTCTGGCCACATTATGAACAGACACCATACTTAGCGCCTGAATCATCATACTCTGGCCACATTATGAACAGACACCATATTTACCCCCTGAATCATCATACTCTGGCCACATTATGAACAGACACCATATTTAGCGCCTGAATCATCATACTCTGGCCACATTATGAACAGACACCATACTTAGCGCCTGAATCATCATACTCTGGCCACATTATGAACAGACACCATATTTACCGCCTGAATCATCATACTCTGGCCACATTATGAACAGACACCATACTTACCGCCTGAATCATCATACTCTGGCCACATTATGAACAGACACCATACTTACCGCCTGAATCATCATACTCTGGCCACAATATGAACAGACACCATACTTACCGTCTGGATCATCATACTCTGGTCCCATTATGAACAGACACCATACTTACCGCCTGGATCATCATACTCTGGTCCCATTATGAACAGACACCATACTTACCGCCTGAATCATCATACTCTGGCCACATTATGAACAGACACCACATTTACCGCCTGAATCATCATACTCTGGCCACATTATGAACAGACACCACATTTACCGCCTGAATCATCATACTCTGGCCACATTATGAACAGACACCACACTTACCGCCTGAATCATCATACTCTGGCCACATTATGAACAGACACCATACTTACCGCCTGAATCATCATACTCTGGCCACATTATGAACAGACACCATACTTACCGCCTGAATCATCATACTCTGGCCACATTATGAACAGACACCATACTTACCGCCTGAATCATCATACTCTGGCCACATTATGAACAGACACCATATTTACCGCCTGAATCATCATACTCTGGCCACATTATGAACAGACACCATATTTACCGCCTGAATCATCATACTCTGGCCACAAAATACACAGACACCATATTTACCGCCTGAATCATCATACTCTGGCCACATTATGAACAGACACCATACTTACCGCCTGAATCATCATACTCTGGCCACATTATGAACAGACACCATATTTAGCGCCTGAATCATCATACTCTGGCCACATTATGAACAGACACCATATTTAGCGCCTGAATCATCATACTCTGGCCACATTATGAACAGACACCATGTGTAGCGCCTGAATCATCATACTCTGGCCACATTATGAACAGACACCATACTTAGCGCCTGAATCATCATACTCTGGCCACATTATGAACAGACACCATACTTAGCGCCTGAATCATCATACTCTGGCCACATTATGAACAGACACCATATTTACCCCCTGAATCATCATACTCTGGCCACATTATGAACAGACACCATATTTAGCGCCTGAATCATCATACTCTGGCCACATTATGAACAGACACCATACTTAGCGCCTGAATCATCATACTCTGGCCACATTATGAACAGACACCATATTTACCGCCTGAATCATCATACTCTGGCCACATTATGAACAGACACCATACTTACCGCCTGGATCATCATACTCTGGCCACAATATGAACAGACACCATACTTACCGTCTGGATCATCATACTCTGGTCCCATTATGAACAGACACCATACTTACCGCCTGGATCATCATACTCTGGTCCCATTATGAACAGACACCATACTTACCGCCTGGATCATCATACTCTGGTCCCATTATGAACAGACACCATACTTACCGCCTGGATCATCATACTCTGGCCACATTATGAACAGACACCATACTTAGCGCCTGGATCATCATACTCTGGCCACATTATGAACAGACACCATACTTAGCGCCTGGATCATCATACTCTGGCCACATTATGAACAGACACCATACTTAGCGCCTGGATCATCATACTCTGGCCACATTATGAACAGACACCATACTTAGCGCCTGGATCATCATACTCTGGCCACATTATGAACAGACACCATACTTAGCGCCTGGATCATCATACTCTGGCCACATTATGAACAGACACCATACTTAGCGCCTGGATCATCATACTCTGGCCACATTATGAACAGACACCATACTTAGCGCCTGGATCATCATACTCTGGCCACATTATGAACAGACACCATACTTAGCGCCTGGATCATCATACTCTGGCCACATTATGAACAGACACCATACTTAGCGCCTGGATCATCATACTCTGGCCACATTATGAACAGACACCATACTTAGCGCCTGGATCATCATACTCTGGCCACATTATGAACAGACACCATACTTAGCGCCTGGATCATCATACTCTGGCCACATTATGAACAGACACCATACTTAGCGCCTGGATCATCATACTCTGGCCACATTATGAACAGACACCATATTTACCCCCTGAATCATCATACTCTGGCCACATTATGAACAGACACCATATTTAGCGCCTGAATCATCATACTCTGGCCACATTATGAACAGACACCATACTTAGAGCCTGAATCATCATACTCTGGCCACATTATGAACAGACACCATAGTTACCGCCTGAATCATCATACTCTGGCCACATTATGAACAGACACCATACTTACCGCCTGAATCATCATACTCTGGCCACATTATGAACAGACACCATACTTACCGCCTGAATCATCATACTCTGGCCACAATATGAACAGACACCATACTTACCGCCTGAATCATCATACTCTGGTCCCATTATGAACAGACACCATACTTACCGCCTGGATCATCATACTCTGGTCCCATTATGAACAGACACCATACTTACCGCCTGGATCATCATACTCTGGCCACATTATGAACAGACACCATACTTAGCGCCTGGATCATCATACTCTGGCCACATTATGAACAGACACCATACTTAGCGCCTGGATCATCATACTCTGGCCACATTATGAACAGACACCATACTTAGCGCCTGAATCATCATACTCTGGCCACATTATGAACAGACACCATACTTAGCGCCTGAATCATCATACTCTGGCCACATTATGAACAGACACCATATTTACCCCCTGAATCATCATACTCTGGCCACATTATGAACAGACACCATATTTAGCGCCTGAATCATCATACTCTGGCCACATTATGAACAGACACCATACTTAGCGCCTGAATCATCATACTCTGGCCACATTATGAACAGACACCATATTTACCGCCTGAATCATCATACTCTGGCCACATTATGAACAGACACCATACTTACCGCCTGGATCATCATGAACAGACACCATACTTACCGCCTGGATCATCATACTCTGGCCACAATATGAACAGACACCATACTTACCGTCTGGATCATCATACTCTGGTCCCATTATGAACAGACACCATACTTACCGCCTGGATCATCATACTCTGGTCCCATTATGAACAGACACCATACTTACCGCCTGGATCATCATACTCTGGCCACATTATGAACAGACACCATACTTAGCGCCTGGATCATCATACTCTGGCCACATTATGAACAGACACCATACTTAGCGCCTGGATCATCATACTCTGGCCACATTATGAACAGACACCATACTTAGCGCCTGGATCATCATACTCTGGCCACATTATGAACAGACACCATACTTAGCGCCTGGATCATCATACTCTGGCCACATTATGAACAGACACCATACTTAGCGCCTGGATCATCATACTCTGGCCACATTATGAACAGACACCATACTTAGCGCCTGGATCATCATACTCTGGCCACATTATGAACAGACACCATACTTAGCGCCTGGATCATCATACTCTGGCCACATTATGAACAGACACCATACTTAGCGCCTGGATCATCATACTCTGGCCACATTATGAACAGACACCATACTTAGCGCCTGGATCATCATACTCTGGCCACATTATGAACAGACACCATATTTACCCCCTGAATCATCATACTCTGGCCACATTATGAACAGACACCATATTTAGCGCCTGAATCATCATACTCTGGCCACATTATGAACAGACACCATACTTAGAGCCTGAATCATCATACTCTGGCCACATTATGAACAGACACCATAGTTACCGCCTGAATCATCATACTCTGGCCACATTATGAACAGACACCATACTTACCGCCTGAATCATCATACTCTGGCCACATTATGAACAGACACCATACTTACCGCCTGGATCATCATACTCTGGCCACAATATGAACAGACACCATACTTACCGTCTGGATCATCATACTCTGGTCCCATTATGAACAGACACCATACTTACCGCCTGGATCATCATACTCTGGTCCCATTATGAACAGACACCATACTTAGCGCCTGGATCATCATACTCTGGCCACATTATGAACAGACACCATACTTAGCGCCTGGATCATCATACTCTGGCCACATTATGAACAGACACCATACTTAGCGCCTGGATCATCATACTCTGGCCACATTATGAACAGACACCATACTTAGCGCCTGGATCATCGTACTCTGGCCACATTATGAACAGACACCATACTTAGCGCCTGGATCATCGTACTCTGGCCACATTATGAACAGACACCATACTTAGCGCCTGGATCATCGTACTCTGGCCACATTATGAACAGACACCATACTTAGCGCCTGGATCATCGTACTCTGGCCACATTATGAACAGACACCATACTTAGCGCCTGGATCATCGTACTCTGGCCACATTATGAACATACACCATACTTAGCGCCTGGATCATCGTACTCTGGCCACATTATGAACAGACACCATACTTAGCGCCTGGATCATCGTACTCTGGCCACATTATGAACAGACACCATACTTAGCGCCTGGATCATCGTACTCTGGCCACATTATGAACAGACACCATACTTAGCGCCTGGATCATCGTACTCTGGCCACATTATGAACAGACACCATACTTACCGCCTGGATCATCGTACTCTGGCCACATTATGAACAGACACCATACTTAGCGCCTGGATCATCGTACTCTGGCCACATTATGAACAGACACCATACTTACCGCCTGGATCATCGTACTCTGGCCACATTATGAACAGACACGATACTTACCGCCTGGATCATCGTACTCTGGCCACATTATGAACAGACACGATACTTACCGCCTGGATCATCCTACTCTGGCCACATTATGAACAGACACGATACTTACCGCCTGGATCATCCTACTCTGGCCACATTATGAACAGACACGATACTTACCGCCTGGATCATCATACTCTGGCCACATTATGAACAGACACGATACTTATCGCCTGAATCATCATACTCTGGCCACATTATGAACAGACACGATACTTACCGCCTGAATCATCATACTCTGGCCACATTATGAACAGACACCATATTTACCGCCTGAATCATCATACTCTGGCCACATTATGAACAGACACCATATTTACCGCCTGAATCATCATACTCTGGCCACATTATGAACAGACACCATATTTAGCGCCTGAATCATCATACTCTGGCCACATTATGAACAGACACCATATTTAGCGCCTGAATCATCATACTCTGGCCACATTATGAACAGACACCATACTTAGCGCCTGAATCATCATACTCTGGCCACATTATGAACAGACACCATATTTACCGCCTGAATCATCATACTCTGGCCACATTATGAAGAGACACCATATTTACCGCCTGAATCATCATACTCTGGCCACATTATGAACAGACACCATATTTACCGCCTGAATCATCATACTCTGGCCACATTATGAACAGACACCATACTTAGCGCCTAAATCATCATACTCTGGCCACATTATGAACAGACACCATACTTACCGCCTGAATATAAAAAAAATAGAGGAGGCAGGCATAGTGGCAGATGACTACGTGTTAATACACAAAGCTCAGGCAGTACAGGGTAGCTCTATACAACAGGGTGATACGAAGAAATTTCAGCCAGGTTTTTCCCGGGAAAGTAACTATCGGGGAGAGTCATCTAGTTGGTCAGCTAGTCAGGCAAGGAATGCACCGGGTGGGCAAAGTAAGGATAAGCCTGCATTATCAGCCAATGCACGAACTTTTCGTCCACATTGCAGTTACTGTAAAAAGGATAACCATCTTGTCGGGGACTGTTTTAAAAGGAAACGCGATAATGCGCAAGTGGTCGGTTTAGTGAGGTCAGCTCCGTTAGCGAGAGAGTTAATGGTTAGTCCCATGGCAGAGAAAGTAAACCCGTATGTGTCCACTGGTATGGTTTGTGACGTAAAACAAGAGTTGAGTCCTAAGGCAATATCAATCTATCGAGATACAGGGTGTAGCCAGTCGCTTATCACGTCAGATTGTTTAGCTGGTATTAAGAATTCAGATACAGGACGTAGTTTGGTCTTAACCTCGGTTACTGGAGAAAATATGGTTGTCCGGTTACAACTGTGTTCGAAGTTTGTGACGGGACCAGTCGATATGGGTGTTGTGAAGGACTTGCCTGTTGAAAACATAGGAGTTTTGTTGGGTAACGATTTGACTAGTCAGTGTTGCCAGCCCCAAGGTGACAAATTGTTAATTGAAGACAGCCCTTTATCCATAAAAGAGTGTGAGGTTGATGAGATTAGTTATCCTGCGGGTGTAATGACTAGGGCTATGGCCAGAAGGGTAACACGAGACCCAGAGGATATTTGTGATTTGTCTGATACGTGTGTGAGTCATGAAATTGGAGTGGATGAGGTTATCAGTAAAATGGTAGATAAGTCAACTGAGGAATTAAATGTGGTGGAACCTGTTGACCTCCCGCAGAGGGTAAATGAACCAGTTGTGTTTGATAGAGGGGACTTACCTTGTAATAGACAAGAGTTAATCCTAGAGCAGGGGGCTGATCCAAATTTGTTGGCAGCTCGCACTACATTGTTAAATGAGGGAGTATTAATGAATAAGAGAGTTAGAGATAGGAGGTTGCCGGCGACCGAACTAGCTAGGAAGCACCTGAGCTATGCTCAGAGCAAAATAAAATCAGTGTTTGATAGGAAGGCTAGGAGTCGGGAATTTAAACCAGGGGATAAGGTGCTGCTGTACCTTCCCATTAAACGGGGTTCATTACAGAACCGGTATTTCGGTCCCTATGTTGTGCACAAACGAGTTAATGAGACAGGGTATGTGATAAACACTCCTGATAGGGTTAGGAAAAGTAGGTATTGTCACATCAATTTGCTAAAAGGTTATTTTGACAGACTGCCGATAGTTCCAGAGTTACCTGTCCAAATTGAGAGTCACTCAATTTCCCGTGATGACGTCAAGACTGCAGAGATCAAATTAACCAACAGCCAGATTCTAGCAGACTTGAGTCCGGACTTGCACCTTGACAGCCCCCAGCGAGCAAAGTTGACTACGTTGATTCAAGACAATGTTTCCATTTGTTAGGACCTTCCAACGGTTACCAATACCTTAAGCCAGGATGTGCGCTTGGAACCCAACGCTACACCGAGTCGACAGCATGCCTATCGGAGAAAACCTGTAAAACGTGTGACACTGAAAAAGAAGGAATCGAAGTTCCAGTGGTCAGACGAATGCGACAAGTCATTCAACCGTCTCAAGCAGATGCTCTCCTCGTCTCCCGTGATGGCAGCACCAGACTACCGAATGCCCTTCAAGCTAGCTGTGGATGCCAATGACGTAGGAGCTGGAGCTGTGCTGTTCCAAGAAGACGAAAATGGACTGGACCATCCTGTAAGTTTCTTCTCCAAAAGGTTTGACAAACACCAGGTGAACTATTCCACTATAGAGAAGGAAGCTTTGGCCATGGTACAAGCTCTGAAGCATTTTCAGATCTACGTGAAATCGGCAGTGCATCAAGTGGTTGTCTTTACGGACCATAATCCGCTCACTTTCATTCACAGAATGAAAGCCACCAACCAGAGAGTTTTGAGATGGAGTCTTCTTCTGCAGGAATTCACAATTACCATTGAACACATCAAGGGCACTTCCAATGTAATCGCTGATGCCCTGTCCTGAAGTTGAACGTTATGATAATGTGTTGACATTCTTGATTTCTGTTTTGTTTTTATATATTTTATTGTATACCAGGGACTCAGAGACTCAGTGTGATTACTGGTAGTCACCTTATTACTATGTGTTATAAATGCCCGGATGCGTCGGTTAACGCACTTTTTGTTTTAATGTAGTATATTTCCCTATTCCTAGAGTAGAGGAAATATCCTTTTTGAGGTGGGGGTGTGTGACAGAACATGCTCTTAATTTCTTTTCGCCTGTGGCGATATTAATTGTTTTAGAGGGCCGTGTGCAGTCCCAATATGCACTTAGACTAGCTGAGCACTTTGTTACGTAATACCTCCGCGCGACCGTACCCTCTAATACACACCCAGACCATGTGCGGAGGCCATGTGGCCAGTAGCTACGTAATACCTACGATAGTGCGGTTTTTACGACCGTGATTTGGCGAACTAGGCGACAGTAAGTCTGGCCATCTAAGGAAAAATATGCCGTCTTGGTCTCTGTGGAAATATCACTTGTAGGTATTCGGTACCGCCTTCTGCCCCCAGGCGATATTCGCTGTCTCTGGGATTTTATAATAAATAGCTAGAATTTTAGATATATCGGGGAGAAACATATTGGACGGCTGTGGGGAACGTTAGTCCGACTGGACTTGGTAATTATATATTTTCTGCTCTGTTGTATAACCTTGATGTAATTGATGTGACTTTAAATATTTTAATACTGTATTATACCAATATTATTTAGACAGTGTTTCCGGTAAACTGACGAAGTAAATTGTAGGCTTCACTGTCTAAAATTATTAAAGCTTAACCAGTCATCCTAGAGGACCTAGGTAAACTGTAGTTTATTGTCTTTATTGTGATAGGTACCAGTATTAAGTCTGTATTACAAGGTTACTGAATGAGTAGTTAAGGGTTAATAAAAAATTAACCAGTTAGGAATAGAGTTGTAATTCCTTTATTAATTAAGTTCCCCTGGCAACGTTTCTCAATTATCACACGTGTGTGTGTTGTATCACTGTGAAGTGATTAGAATATTGCGTAAACTAGACACCTAGTGATTAACTAATTAAGTGATTAGTTCTGGGTTGTTATATTTATTGTTGTTGTTAACTAATTAACTGCGGCAAATATATTTTGTCAGCTTAAGGTTAATACAGATTCCAAAGTGTATTGTGTTTTGTTGTGTTTTCTAGTGAACTAACGTGCTATATTATATATACTTTATATAAGATCTTATCTCTGTTTATACCTAGAGCCGAGCTACTCGGGTATACACTGCCCGATACAGAGAGATCTAATAGAGATACAGTTAGGAGAGATATTTGGATAATCGTGTTTTATTCAGTTACGGGTACTATAGGATCCCCGTGACGGTCACATATTAATAAAATTACTTGAATAATTACTCTTTTTTTTGCCAAATCTTCCAAAATTAAAATGTCCTTGACTGTCACCTATTTCCAGGCATACAACCTGCTCAAACAAAACTGTAAAAACTAAAATACTGGCAGAAAACAACGTAAAAGGTTTTTAATGATAATAAAAAATCTGTGATGGAATCAATGTTACATTTATTTTAATGCCGATGTTTTGATATGGTATATATTAAATACTAATGTTAAACTGTGTGTCAGGTCAACATATGTGCATTAATAACCGTTTCGCCCTGTGAGAGCTCATCAGGTTGCCTGGCAGACAACGACGGTGTGTTTTTTTGTGTGTTTTTTTGTAACCTATTTCAAAATGCAGCACAATTCATTGTTATGTGTAGATTACAATTTTTAAGAGAGCACAATAATAGTTATGTTGCTGTGATTTCACTTCTTTGTTACATTCAGTCAAATGGAACTACCGATTCACACATATTTGTTAATGCGCAACAAACTGTTGTTATTTTGTCAATTGTTGGCACTACCTCATTACTGGAATGCAAATAGTCAATTGGAATGGTACGTTGCAAAATTGTATACTTGTTACGAACAAGTCCAATGACTCTCTCCACATGAATTCTGGTATGTGCTATTTTTCTGGTGGCTTCCAATTGTAGTGGTGATAACTGTTTCTTCCCCTTGGTAAAAGCTGGAATTTTTACTTCAGCACAGTTAAGTCGGACACTTTCTTTGATATCGAAGCCACGGTCTGCCAACACAATTTCACCAGGTAGTAGTTTTGACAACAGTCCACAGTGTTCGGTTACATGTTTGTCTGATACTCTACCACCCCATCCTTTCGATGAAAATGACACGGCTCCTTGAGAGGTGATTCCAATAAAATATTTGACAGTATTGTGGTGCTTGTAGTTGGACCATGTCTCGGATCGAACCAGTAAATTTGATGGCCTCTCTATAAATACCTCAGAACAGTCTATAATTACTGACACTTTGGTACCAAAATGCTTCCTAAATTTCATGGGCATCGATAGTTGAAGTTCTTCTCGATCTGGCCAAAATATGAAACATTTCATCCGAACAAACATTATGTGTATAACATCACGAAATGTCTTGGAAACACAACTCTCTGAAATTTTGAAACGATAATTCAGGTTCTGCTGACTTAAATTTAGCCTCAATTTCATCAAAACCAACATCAGTTTCTCAAATTTAGTTAGAGCAGTTTTTGAAGTTTCAGAAATATTTGGTGTAATATATTCAAACAAAGCCATTAATGTTTCAAAACAGTCCTGTATAACGTCTCACTTTTTCTTCATCATCTTTTAATGCATCCGGTGAAAATGTAGCATCTTTTAGTTGTTTTTTTAGTTCTATGTTTTCTGTTTTTAATCTCTGCAACTCCATGCGCATCATTCCTACGATTTCTGGTTCATTTCCCACAGACACACTGGAATCTGGGTCAAGTGGCCCTTCCACAATAAAGCTGCAGGTATTTTCTACGTCAACCTCTACCGTTTCTGCACTTGTTGTCTGAAATGGCTCAACACTTGGAATTTCCTCTTGAAGATCCAAAAGTGCTTTGGCAGCTTTGTATTTCATTTCTTTCGCCTTTCGTCCTTTTACTCGATCGTATAGCTTTTTGGCAGAGTTCTGATCTGGATCTGAAGTAGCCGGGATTTCAGGTACTGGCCTCATATGCAGGGAAGGAGCCCAGTCTGGATTAGTCCGATCGAAGAGATCTGCCTTTTTTCCTGTAAATAAATTGTATACAATGTATATAAATGTAAATACGAAAATCGAATATTTCATTACGATATAAAAATATTTAAATGTTACTAAATCATTTGGTATATACAAAACACTTTCTAAAATAATTATAACCACAAACAGTTAAAGACAAGCTATACTTTTAAAGTCACATTCCCTAGTTTTTAAACACTGCAACACGTTTTCGATAGTTGAAATGAAACGTTACTTATAATCTATTGTTTGCATACTCATTTCAGAATGTCTTGAGTATTTCTATTGACCGCAGTGTTTACAATAACACATCTATTTTTTATCATTTTTAAAAAGGTACGTACCTCTGAGAAGTTAAAATTATGGAGACTGTCTGAAGTCTATTTTTATAGCATATTTTCCCGTTTCAACGTCACACACTTTCATTTTACTCTTATTCATTCTTACCAAAACTTTATACAGATGTATTATGGGTTTGTAGATTAACTAAACTTATTCATTTTTGACTGGTTAAAACTAGGGTCCGTGACTTAACAGTTTTATTTTCAACATGTACAAAATATCCAGACGAAAGTAACACGTATGAAACTACCCATTACTATATACATGTACACGTATGCTGTGTTGCATAGAAACTACATTTCGAACAGGTAATATTAAAATGGTCCACTTTAAATGAATGCATACAATGTATGTTAACGACATTTTTGAAGGGATGAACCTTAAGTATGTTACATAAAATAATGAAGGCAGTACAGCAACTGCTGTAGTCCAGTCATGAAATTCCAAACCTGTATATTTATGGAAACTGGTATGTCCATTCCAATTCAATATATCACTGTTAATTTTTTAAAGTATTAATTTATGCTACTGTGTTAATAATTAAGCATGAGTGTCCCAGCTATTTTATATTACACATTAAACCAATGTAGTAGACCTATAGAAAACGTTTTGTTTAACCCCTGCTCACCAATTTGTTTTCACTTCATAATTTCTTCTTATGTAACTGGCTACCATCACCCCTTTTCCAATGTCATAATTTTATTATTTTTAAAAATATTTTTTCAACCTCGCTTCCTAAATTTCTGTACATACCCCTGGTAATAATTATTTATTAACAAATACATTTATTTACCTGTTATAAAGTGATCTGAACACACTTTAAAATGACGTTTCTTGGGGTCCGGGTTAAAGTCTGCTCGATTTATTCTTGCTAGCCACAGAATCCTTTTCTCGCTGGAAAGCTTCTCAGTTTGACTTCCTTGGTGGTTAATGACCTTTGGTATGTCATAATAACGTCGATTAGGAACTCCACTACTGGAACGATTTGTACAGCCAAACACTACACATGAATTAACCGTGATTGCAGGCAATTAGTATATAACAATGTGATAAAATTTCGATTCTTTACCAACAGCCTCAGATTATACGCTACAACGGTCAATAACAATAGCATGCCCTACAACATGGCCGACAGTTGGATTATGGGTAATCGCGTGACGTCATGAGAAACCCATGTATGCACAGTTTTCAAAAGGTGAGTCACGTTTTTTACAACTGACAAATACTCCATCAACAAATGATTGAAAGACTGCATGAAGCAGTTATCACTTGTTAAAAATATGGGTAATTCTCCCATATTACCCAAACGAAATATGTGTTGGGCACAAAAACTGAGGCACACCTGAAATGGAGAAGCATTTCCACTGATATCTTTTCGTGGTAAAGGGATATAGTACATACACCTCTCCATAGTTTGTAAAATGTTTACTTCTCCAACTATAAAGGAACCGCCACAGTCTATGGCAGAACTAGTATATTCCAAATCCATTATTGGTGAGAATTGAATAATTGTAACCGTAATAAATATAACGACAATAAGTTTTAACAATAACAGTACTAACAACTATTTCTATTATTGAATAATTATAACAATAGTAAATATAACACCAATAAACGCAACAACTTGCAACAACTTTTAACAGTAGCAATTATTATGAGTGTAACAATTTTCTATAAAAATTAATCTGAATGAATGAAACATAAAAAACATTGACACCCTATCCTCTTCAATGAATGCGCCTATCCTCTTCATTGCACCCGTATTTGTTTGTTTCTTCTTTTTTAATTATGACCGTTTGACCACGAACAAGAGTTTAAACACGATCTCTTTTGATTGTATTTCAACAATTGTTTCAGACTCTTCGTCAGAAGGAACATCAACTATGTCTGCTGTCTTGCTGACTGTGACATCATCAGGAGGAACTTGATCATCGACCACATGACACCCAAGCAATTTTT
Source organism: Gigantopelta aegis (assembly GCF_016097555.1). Classification (NCBI taxonomy): domain Eukaryota; kingdom Metazoa; phylum Mollusca; class Gastropoda; order Neomphalida; family Peltospiridae; genus Gigantopelta; species Gigantopelta aegis. Next base: position 3,837,662 of record NC_054701.1, read on the forward strand.
TAATCAATCGACGAAGTCATGAGGGATATAATTATTGCCAATGAAACCATATTTTCAATTTTGAGGTTTGTCGTTAAGAAAGTAATTAATTGTTTCATGCAAAGATGTAACAAGTGCATGAATTTGACGCCTAGAACAATATGGCAGGCCTTGTTTTATTGCTTTGTTCTGACAGCATTTCTTGGCGCAGTGCATATACAATACAATACCAGTACCAAATCAATCATGGGTGTGCTTTCAACATTTGGCATGGTTAGCACCGGACGTTCCGACAGATGGTTGCAGTGCGGTCAGGTGTCGAAAACCAAGTCCTTTCATTACAAATGTTTCCTTCATGGTTTCAATCACTGCCTTGAACAAGTCCTCTTGTTTGGTGTTAATGATCTTCCGACAGTTTTTCAATGAATTCCAGTTAGAAATGGGACTTCAATGTGGAAACACATTTATCTCTTCTTTTATTTTGTGTCTTGTCCAGAATTGCAAGATACACATGGAATGAATGGATGTTTAACGACACCCCAGCACGAAAACTACATCGGCTATTGGGTGTCAAACTATGGTAATACAAACAAATAGGGTGATGATCAACATCAATATAAAAATTCAAGATTTAAATAAAAACAGTGTAAAGAACTGTACAAAAATACAAATATCACAGATAGATACGGACTTTTACTCAAAATTTTAATTTTGTGCTGTATTGGCCATTCTCAAAGAGAATGTTACACCTGCACAACGGTGAGGTTACAGCACGCGCAGGGGAGATACATATGGATGTATTTTCACTTCTGTCCACTCTAGCATACATTTTTATCTCTTAAAACACTTACCTGAATCATCCTTAATGGTTCTATTAAATATCTTTAACAAAATATGGATTTCTGGTGACTTTCCTACTGACTGGAGAAAAGCCATTGCCATTCCTATTCCTAAGCCTGGTAAGGATCCAACAAATCCTACCAGTTATCACCTTATTGCTTTGACAAGTTGCATTTGTAAAACCATGGAAAGAATTATCAACCGTAGACTTGTCTGGTATCTTGAGTCCCACAAATTGCTTACTAACATGCAATATGGGTTCAGGACTAGACGTAGCACGGTTGATCATCTTATTAGATTTGAAACGTTTTGTAGGGATGATTTTATCCATAACCAGCATTTGGTATCGGTCTTTTTTGACCTCGAGAAAGCTTATGATACCACGTGGAAGTATGGGATTTTGAAAGACCTCCATGGCATGGGCTTAAGAAGCCGTATGCCTGACTTTATCTCAAATTTCTTAGAGAATAGGTCTTTCAAGGTACGAGTGGGATCTACGTTATCCGATTCTCACTCCCAAGAGATGGATGTGCCTCAAGGTAGCATCCTGTCAGTAACTTTATTTTCCGTGAAAATTAACAGCATCACCCAGTGTTTAAAACCTGGTGTTGATAGCTCGTTATATGTCGATGATTTTCAGATTTGCTACAGGTCGTCCAGTATGAGTATCATTGAACGTCAGTTGCAGCTTTGTTTGAATAAACTTCAACAATGGGCAACTGACAATGGATTTCGATTCTCAAAGTCAAAAACAGTCTGTATGCATATCTGCCAGAAAAGAGTTCACCATTTAGATCCTCAGCTGTTTCTGGACAAAACTCCGCTTCCAGTTGTGGAGGGGACCAAATTTCTGGGGGTTATTTTTGACAGGAGGCTATCTTTTGTTCCTCATTTACAGTATGTGAAAAAGAAGGCCTTAAAGGCCCTCAATATCGTAAAAGTTATTGGCAACACTGAATGGGGAGCAGACTTTATAGATCTTTAGTTCGGTCTAAACTTGATTATGGGTGCATTGTGTATGGGTCAGCACGTAAGTCTTACTTGCAAATGCTAGATCCTATACACAACCAGAGACTTAGGCTTTGTCTTGGTGCTTTCAAAACATCTCCTGTGGAGAGCTTGTACACGAACCTAGTTTGGGTGCTAGATGTGCAAAGCTTTCTCTGCAGTATGCTACAAAGATTAAATCAATGCCAAAACATCCTGCACACAATGCGGTGTTTGGTAATAAATATATGAAGTTATTTGATGCGAAACCGAATGCGATTCGAACATTTGGTCTTCGCATTAAGCAGTTTTTATCAGTTTCCAACACTGATTTAACAGACAATTTGGAAACTCCTTAATATTTTATTTTGCCACCTTGGTGTATCAAACCACCAAAAATTGTATTCGATCTTGTGCATCTAAAAAAAGATCGCACAGATGCAGTTATTTATAAACAACATTTCATGGAAATCCAAGAGAGGTACTGTGATTACATTCCTGTTTACACAGACGGATTACGGGATGGGAATTCTGTGGCTTGTGCTACAGTTTTTCCATCAGACGCAATAATTTCCATGAGATTTCCCGATTCAGCATCAATCTTTACTGCTGAAATTTGGGCAATCATTAAAGCCCTGGAACAGATTAAGGATTCATGTGCATCCAAGTATATTATTTTTACAGACTCACTTTCGTGTCTCCAAGCTCTACAGTACATGAAATTGGAGCATCCCTTAGTTGGGATGGTTATACGAAAATGTGTCTTTTTATCAATTGCCAATAAAGATGTTATATTTTGTTGGGTACCCAGCCATGTTGGCATTAAGGGTAACGAAAAGGTAGATGTTGCTGCCAAGTCTGCTTTGAACTTGCCCCGTCTCCATGTTGGTGTCCCCTTCAGTGATTTTAAATTTCATATTAACCAATATATCTTTTCGACTTGGCAAGATGATTGGGACGGTGCGGTTGCGAACAACTTCATTCTGTCAAGGCAGTCCTGGGAGAGTGGTAGTCATCTTACAGGCGGTGCAGGAAGGATGAAGTAGTCTTATGCCGTGCCCGCATCGGCCATACATATTTAACGCATTCCTTTATTTTAAAGAAGGACCCTCCTCAGTGTGAACACTGACTGTGCGGCACATTTTGGTGGAGTGTGATCATCTCAAGCCGACGAGAAATGATATATTTGGCAACAGAAATGTTTTGGAATCGTTTAAATTCCATCCAATGTTAATTGTAAAGTTTTTAAAACACTTCAACTTCTATAAAAAAAATTAAGATATACTTAAAGGGACATTCCTGAGTTTGCTGCAATTTTTATGATGTTATCGACTAACAGAGACTTTTTTAACGATTGTAATTACATATCAAAGATATTTTCCTGCATAACATATTAGTGGCTGTATAGTAAACGTGTTTCTGATCAATCTAATATTTGTACTAGCGTAAATTTCATTTTATTTCCTAAAATAAAGTTTTTTCGTACGTACAAAATCCAGTTTGGGCTTCTTACAAATATTAAGACGACCAGAAACACATTGAATTTACAGACACTGATATTCTAAACAAGAAAATATATTTAAGATGTAAGTTTAATCGTAGAAATATTTTATTAGTCGGAAACATCTTACAATGCAGCAAAGTCCCTTTAACTTGATTTTATATATTGTATTATGCTTTCCCACACAGGTCCTTACACTGTGGTTTTACATAGCTATATATAAATAATATGTTCATATACTTACCATTTGTGACACCCAATACCCGATATGTATTTTTGTGCTGGGGTGTCGTTAAACAAACATTCATTCATTCATTCATACATTTTTATCAACAGACAGCATAGTGCGTTGTATACATTTTATAATATAATGCGGTGTTTGAAAGATAAAGGGATAGTACTTACACCTCTCCAACTATAAAAGCACCACCACAAGTCTATGGTAGAACTACTATATTCCAAATCCATTATTGGTGAGAATTGAATAATTGTAACTAGTAAATATAAAACAAATAAACCAATAAGTTTTAACAAATAACAGTAGTAACATAGTGTATATAACAACTTTTAGCAGTAATAATTATTATTATTATTATAACAATTTGCTATAAAAATGGAATTGAATGAATGGAACGGATAAAAAAATCGAAACCCTATCCTCTTTAATGCACCTTCATTATTTCTTGTTTTTTGTTGTTGATGTTAACCAGTCTGTTTTTAATGCAGGTATCCGTTTTCCAACTTCATCACAAGTAAAATTGCAACCTATGTGGTATACTTAAAACAGTGTGTTGTCGCTTGGAATTGAATCATCAACAACTCGTTTATAATTATAACGTTTTGGAGATTTTTCATACCAACATGCCTAACAATATATCTGTCATCATCCAATCCACTGTTAGTCTAGTGTGCAGATACTGATGAAAGTTCGACATAAATTTGCCAGTCATGTACACGGCATTTAAACCAGCTTCTTCAGCCAATTCCAGTGTGCCACGTTTTGCAATTCAAGAGTTTTCAAAAGGTGAGTCACGTTTTACAACTGACAAATACTCCAACAAATGATTGAAAAACTGCATGGAGCAGTTATCACTTGTTAAAAATATGGGTAGTTCTCCCATATTACCCAAACGGAATATGTGTTGGGCACAAAAACTGAGGCACACCTGAAATGGAGTAGCATTTCCACTGATATCTTTTGGCGGTAAAGGGATAGTACATACATCTCTCCAGTTTGTAAAATGTTTACTACTCCAACTATAAATGCACCAGAACTAGTATATTCCAAGTCCATTACTGGTGAGAATTGAACAATTGTAACAGTAGTAAATATAACGACAATAAACCAATACGTTTTAATAATAACAGCAGTAACAACTATTTTTATTATTGAATAATTATAAAAACAATAAACGCAACAACTTTGAACAGTAGCAACTACTGGCTGACTGACTGACATCATCAGGAGGAACTCAAGCAATTATTTAATCAGTCGACGAAGTCATTTGCAATTTTGAGGTTTGTCGAAGAGAAGGTAATCAATTGATCAATTGTTTCATGCTTAGATGAAACAATATGGCACGCTTTGTTTTAACAGCATATCTTGGTGCAGTACAACACTAGTACCAAATCAATCATGGGTGTGCCTTCAACGTTTGGCATGGTTAGCACCGGACGTGCTACAGAAACAATTTCATTGAATGTTCCGACAGATGGTTGCAGTGCGGTCAGGTGTCGAAACCCAAGTCCTTTCATTACAAATGTTTCCTTCATGGTTTCAATCACTGCCTTGAACAATTCCTCTTATTTGGTACTGATGATCTTCCAACATTTTTTCAATGAATTCCAGTTAGAAATGGGACTTCAATCTCTTTTATTTTGTTTTGTCCACAGTTGCAAGATACATATGGATGTATTTTCACTTTTCTCCACTCTGGCATACATTTTTATCAACAGACAGCATAGTTCGTTGTATACATTTTATAACGCGGTGTTTGATAACAAATATATGAAGTTATTCGATGCGATTCGAACATTTGGTCTTCGCATTAAGCAGTTTTTATCGGTTTCCAACATTGATTTAACTGACGTTTTGGAAACGCCTTCATATTTTATTTTGCCACCTTGGTGTATCAAACCACCAAAAATTGTATTCGATCTTGTGCATCTAAAGAAAGATCGCACAGATGCAGTTATTCACAAACAACATTTCATGAACATCCCAAGAGGTACTGTGATTACATCCCTGTTGGCACAGGCGGGTCACGGGATGGGAATTATGTGGTTTCTGCTACAGTTTTTCCATCAGACGCAATAATTTCCATGAGACTACCCGATTCAGCATCAATATCTACTGCTGAAACCTGGGCACTCATTAAAGCCTTGGAATATATTAAGGATTCATATGCATCCAAATTGTAGTATTTTTACAGACACTTTCGTGTCTCCAAGGTTTACAGTACATGAAATTGGAGCATCCCTTAGTTGGGATGGTGATACGAAAGTGTGTCTTTTTATCAATTGTGGGTACCCAGCCATGTTGGCATTAAGTGTAACAAAAAGGTAGATGTTGCTGCCACGTATGCTTTGAACTTGTCCCGTGTCCATGTTGCTGTCCCCTAAAGTGATTTTAAATTTCATATTAACCAATATATCTTTTCGACTTGGCAAGATAATTGGGACGATGCGGTTGCGAACAAGCTTCAATCTGTCATGGCAGTACTGGGAGAGTGGCAGTCATTCTACAGGCGGGGCAGGAAGGATAAAGTAGTCTTGTGCAGTGCCTGCATAAAGAAATGTTTAAATTGCATCCAGAATTAACTGTAAAGCTTTCAAAATACTTCGACTTATATAGAAAGTTTTAAAATATTATGCTTTTCCCCAACAGCTCCTTAAACTGGTTTTACATAAATATATATATATAGATACTTAACATTTGTGACACCCAATAGCCGATGTGTATTTTTGTGCTGGGGTGTTGTTTAAACATTCATTCATTCATGGTTGGTAATCTACATGAAAAACACTTATGTGTCCATCCAAAGAATCTACTGCGGGACATCATCATATAGCTGGTTATAGTTCAGTCTTTCTTTTAAATTCCATCCAGAATTAATTGTAAAGTTTTTAAAACACTTTGACTTCTGTACAAAGTTTTAAAATGTACTTACCTTGATTTTATGTATTGTATTATACTTTTCACCCACAGCTCCTTACACTGGTTTTACATAAATATATATAAATAATATTTTCATATACTTACCATTTGTGACACCCAATAGCCGATGTGTATTTTTGTGCTGGGGTGTCGTTGAACATTCATTCATTCATTCACCTGGAAGCAGATAATGTAGTAAATAGCCAGATGCACTGACACAGGCGATAATGGTTATTTGTGACTTGTCAGAACTGCCCAATCCATATACATCTTTGCATCCTGTTTCAGCAAGGACTTTCTCATTTCATTTGGAATTTAATGGAAAGCCTGCTTCATCAGCATTAAAAATCCTGGTTGGATCTTGCATTACCTCGGGACACTTCTCTACATCAGTCAGATATAGCTGAAGATCTCTAAACCATTTAAATATAGCTTCTTTTGAGCAGGAAACGGCTCTTGGTGTACTTAGATTTTCTGGGATGCGTAGCAAAATATTGGGGTTTCGATGTAGAAAGGCTGATCATCAGTGTTTTCCTAGCTAATCGTTTATAGATGGATTTGGTCTGCCAGTTTTTGTTAGTAATTGTTTTACGATTTGTAACACCTGTTCTTTTGTTCGACCATATCCGATTTCAGCCATTTTAATTGTCCATCTAACGATTTCATCCTCTTTATCTTTCGTCAGAATTGGATGTGGACCCAGGCTTGAAACAATAGTTCTTGTTAATTTATCTTTTTGAGTTGTTTTGGGAACTGAATAGATATCAGCAGCGTTATTAAAAGACAACTGTCTAAAGTTTACATCAGTTATGACCTTATTAATGCTTTCTTGGGTCCATGTCCGGTATGCCTTTCAATGATTCTACTTTTTAACAGATTTTTTGAGAAAGAAAAATACTAATAGAAGGAAAAACTATGTGTAATTACATATTTGTAAAGAAGACTTGGTGGGTGGAGGAAAAAATGTAAGAAAAATAAGTCTAGGAAAACTGAATATCATGATATGTGGCCTAGGCAAAATGAGAGAATTTGGACGTGTATAATCAAGAGGTTTTTTGTTTTTATATATTGGAATGCATGCACATGCAATTTACACACACTCACTCACACACACTCACATACACACACACACTCACTCACACACACACTCACACACTCACACACAATCTCTCTCACATGCGGCAGGACGTAGCCCAGCGACCGATCTAGGATAATTTCCGTCGGTGGGCCACTTCTCATTCCAGGCAGTGCTCCAGAACTGGTGTAACAAAAGCCGTGGTATGTACTATCCTGTCTGTGAAATTGTGCATATAAAAGATCCCTTGTTGCTAATCAAAAAGAGTAGCCCCTGAAGTGGTGACAAAATTTCAATTGTATCTCGAAGAAATAAGGGGATTTGTGCTGTATTGGCGATTCTCAAAGAAAATGTTACACCCCTGTACCACGGTGAGGTTACAGGTCAAGAAACTGAAAATAGAGCCGGGGGGGGGGGGGGGGGGGGGGGGCATTTCTATTATTGTAAATGAAAACATTCCCCTGAGTAAAGTCAAATTTACAAGCTGTGGGTGTAAAGGTCACGGCTCATAAAACTATCATTCTGTGTTCAGTTTATTTACCCCCTCGAAACAATTACAATTTTAACACTAGGGACTTTCAAGGTCTTCTTGATCAACTCCCTACTCCCTTTATCATTATGAGAGATTTTAATGCTCACCACACGTTGTGGGGATCCGATGATATAAATACTGGAGGTAAACAACTAGAAGACTTACTTCTCAAAAATGACTTAATATTACTTAATGATAAAAGTCATACAAGTGGTTCTTTCACAACCATTGATTTAGCCCGACCTGATCAATCGGCTGGTCATGTCATGCTCCAGAACATACAACCCTTTGTTTTGTTTATATAATCAAGAACAAACATTGTTTGATGTACCATTTGTACTAGTTGCTCTTGGGGTGGTGGCTAGGGTCAATTGGGTGATTTATTGCCCAAATATATCAACCATCTATACCTAGCATGGGTGCTTGCACCATGTCCCCTTGTTGGACTATGTGGTGGGTGGGGAAATTATAGATTCATATATGGATCAAACTAAAGATATCGCTTCTGATGGGACCCTGAAAAGGGTCCACACCGAAGTTGCAAGACCAATGTTTCCATTAAAAAGAACATAGTAGTTTCTTCTGAATCCTGGTGAAGGTTCTTGGTGGTTACTTCTGTAACTTTCTCCGTTTGCTAGTCAGAAAAGGTCTGGTTGGTTTAGCTGGTGAACCCAAAACTGAGGAATGTTTCATTGTTAGTGGAATGTGTATTAAGAGAGTCACTTAAAGTGTCTCCTAAAGTCAACATTCCTCTGCAATGTACCGATTACTGTGACAGCCTACAATACTTTAAATTCATCAAAAGGTGTTATACGATGTCGTGATTTGGCAGGAGTTGGTGAAGATGAAATTCTTAACAATTTGTCAGCACAAGGCGTGATGTTTGTTAAAAGCATTAACCGTTTTTTTTGTCGCTTTCCAACATTGATTTAAATGACACTTTGGAAACTTCTTCATATTTTGTTACACCACCTAAAATTGTGTTTGATCTTGCGCATCTGAAGAAAGATTGTACAGATGTTATTGTGTACAAACAGTTTTTCATGGGAATTCAAGACAGGTACCGTGATTACATTCCTGTGTATACAGACTGATCACGGGATGGGACTTCTGTGTCTTGTACTACAGGTTTTCCATCAGACACAATACTGTACATGCAGCATCGATCTTTAGTGCTGAAGTTTGGGCATCCAAATTTATTATTTTTACTGACTCACTTTCGTGTCTCCAAGCTTTGCGCAATATGAAGCTGGATCATCCCTTAAAGGGACATTCCTGAGTTTGCTGCACTTTTTAAGATGTTATCGACTAACAGAGACTTTTTTAACGATTGTAATTACATATCAAAGATATTTTCCTGCATAACATATTAGTGGCTGTATATTAAACGTGTTTCTGATCAATCTAATATTTGTACTAGCGTAAATTTCGTTTTATTTCCTAAAATCGAGTTTGGGCTTCTTACAAATATTAAGACGTCCACAAACACATTGAATATACAGACACTGTTATTCTAAACAAGAAAATATATTTAACATGTAAGTTTAATCGTAGAAATATTGTATTAGTCGGAAACATCTTACAATGCAGCAAACTCGGGAATGTCCCTTTAATTAATCGATGTGCTTTAGTGGTGTCTAAACAAACACCTTTTTTCTTTTGAAACAGAAAATATCGTTGGTCTCTTGCTACTTCTAGTTAAACATTTCATACATAACTGCAAAGGCAAATTGTTGCGTTAAGTATTATTCATTTTAAATATGAAATTAAACGAAGATACTCTCTAAAAATATATATATATATTTTAGTAACAACAGTCTTAATGTTTTAGCAAGTGGTCACTATATCATTCAATAATTCCTTTTTAAAATCTACTTGTCTCCAGCAACACGTGCAATATATAGTAATTAATAGAATATATACTTCGCACAGTATAACAAAACATTGATAATCAGCAATACAACTGATAGGAAACTATAGTCCGTCCCATCATAAAAGTGTTTAGTAAACAACAAAATATTACATTGTTTTGTGTGTGTGCAATTAGAATGAATGAATGAATGAATGTTTAATGACACCCCAGCACGAAAAATACATCGGCTATTGGGTATCAAACCATGGTAATGCAAACAAATAAAGTAATGATAAAGATTTAAATAAAAACACAGTGTAAAGAACTGTGCAAAAATACAAATATCACAGATAAATATTGACTTTTACTCAAAACTTTAATTGTATCCCGCAGAAAACAAGTGGATTTGTGCTGTATTGGCCATTCTCAAAAAGAATGTTACAGCACGCGCAGGGGTGTGTGCAATTAAAAAGCAATTGGCTCAGAAAGAAGCAACTTGTAGTATGAAAAAGGCGCACCCTGTGGGAATTACTACAATTACATATAATGCCCCCATCACACGAAACTAGTTCTCACTACGTTCTTGAAAATGTTGCCAAATGGGCTCAAACTGTGTGCGAACGGAGTGGACGTAGTAGCAACTTTTTACGGTCTTTTGACGAACTTCATGGATGGGCTAGGACGGAAGGGTGCTCCAGAACTTCGAGCCTGCTCAAAATATTCTGGCGACCATCCCGTTCTGCAATTAGACGGAGTGACAACGTACTTAAAACGATATGGACGTACTACAAACGGAATTGCCGTACTTCGATCCTACTAGGGACGTGTTACGACGTGGTGCAGTCGGGCATCAATTGCAGTACGTGTGCACACCGACCGGGTCCGTTTGTAGCTCGTTCATTCCGTTCGCAGACAGACCCAACTCCACCGCATTACGTCCTTAGCTAGTCGTTATTCCGTGCAAATACGTTCAAAACAAAACAAAAATGTTCTGAAGGAGTTGGCAACACATTTCTGCACAGTTCTAAAAGTTCGCAGTAGGTTCTCATTAAGTTCTACTCGTTTTGAGTACGTTTGTGTAGTTCTCACGCAGTTCTTACTACGTCCACCCCGTCTGCAGTACGATAGGACAAGGTAGGGTATAAATACGGCCGTTTCCTCACTGGTTCATCATTTGGCCTCGAGATTTCTGGCAGTGCACATCTGTTCCTGACTTGAAGATTTTCAAGTTTTTTGCCCAGAACTATGGATAACTTTGCAGTCCTTAACATGTTGAATGTTGGTTTCATGCAATTTTTGTTGGAAGCAGAGCAAGAGTACAATGAGATGGTAGAGCAAGAAAGAAGAAGGAGAAGACCAAGAACCTGTTGGGTGAGGAAGTGGCTGAAACCTGAGAGGAGAATAGCCGTGGGTCATTATCATCAGCTCACTGTCTCTGTCCTTGTACATCAGCACAGTCTTCATTATGTCTCTGTGCATGTCTTCCCACAAGGTTGGGCGGATGTCGTACACAGACTCCCTGGTGTATTCTATGAATACCTCCTTCATCCGGTCTGTGTTGGGCCTGACCATCTGCTGCATGAGACGATTCTGCATCTCGCCGCAGAGGTAAATGAGTGTATTGGGTTTGGTGTGGAGGGGGTGGCAGAGGCTGTTGTTGTGCTGAGGGTCAACTGCTGTTGACTGTCAGACCCCTGACTTGTCATTTGCCCAGTACCTACCACTCCTATGTCCGATGGCTTAACCACGACACCACCCGAGGCCGGTGGATGGTCTTGCAAGCGCAGACCCTAGTTTCAGCCCGTGAAAATGGACAGCAAGTTTAGTTAAATTTACAAAACTGTAACACATCTGGATAAGGTTACAACGGAGTAAAATAAGAGGGTGACGTTTACACGGTGAAATACACTTAAACTCCATAAACGTTTCTTCTCAGGTTTTAAACATATGAAACATGCATTTTGTAATATCAAAAACATCGGGATGACCAGAAACACTTCGAATGTACGGAAATAGATAATCTAAACAATAAAATCTTAGTAATGGCCGATTTCAGTTTCCAAAAAACGGCTATAATATTGACAAATATGCCTTGGTGTTTACAAATAGGGCTCTGTCACTTTTAGGGTGTGAATTAATTAACTTCTACAGTTGACCTAACTGGGCACGGTGTGCTCTTAAATGTGAGCTCTTCATACTGACTGCTTTATTACGCAACTCCCCTGAGTGTGCATTAACCTCACCGTGGTGCAGGGGTGAACATTCTTTTATAGAATGGCCAATAAATGCACAACTCCTCGTATGAGGCGCCTTGTTTGCCGTGAGGTGCGACCCGTGAAGTGGATGATGGGATCCTGGTGGTTGAGTTAAGGTTAATGTTTGCAACCGGTATACACCAGTTTGGTCCGGAGTTCATGTAGACGGGAGGTCAGGAATGGCCCGTCTTGATCAATCGGCTGGTCACGCCATGCTCTAGAGCAAACAACCTCTGTTTTGTTTATACAGTCAAGAACAAACATTGTTTGCTTTGCCGTTTGTATGTGTTGCTCTTGAAGCGGTGGCTAGGGTCAATTGGGTGATTTATTGTTTGTTTATTGCCCAAGTATATCAACCATGTATCCCTGGCATGGCTGTCTGCTGGTTATCCGCAGCACGATGTTCCCTTGTTGGACTCGGTGGTGGGTGGGGGGCATGGTTGATGAACCTTTCATCCTTTAAATATGGAGAAACCAAAAATTCAAATACCAAATTCTGATAGGACCCTGAAAAGGGTCCACACCGAAGTTTCGGACTTCTTGTCTTCGGACGAGGAGTGCATGAAATCAAAGTATACTGTGATTTCTCACAAAATTGGCCAAGGTTCCTTGTCATCAGTTCTACTGATGATGGGGCCTTGAACAAAGTATCCCCGTTTGCCATTCAAAAGTCAATTATTGGCTTGGCTGGTGAGCCAAAATCCGTTAAAAAACCCAAAAATGGGCTGTTTGTTGAATGTTTAATGAAAAATCATTAAAGCCCTGGAATAGATTAAGGATTCATGTGCATCCAAATATATTATTATCACAGACTCACTTTCGTGTCTCCAAGCTTTACAGTACATGAAATTGGAGCACCCGTTAGTTGGAATGGTGATACGAAAGTGTGTCTTTTTATCAATTGCCAATAAAGATGTTATATTTTGTTGGGTACCCAGCCATGTTGGCATTAAGGGTAACGAAAAGGCAGATGTTGCTGCCAAGTCTGCTTTGAACTTGCCCCGTGTCCATGTTGGTGTCGCCTACAGTGATTATAAATTTCATATTAACCAATATATGTTTTCGACTTGGCAAGATGATTGGGACGGTGCGGTTGCGAACAACTTCATTCTGTCAAACCAGTCCTGGGAGAGTGGCAGTCATCTTACAGGCGGTGCAGGAAGGATGAATTAGTCTTGTGCCGTGCCCGCATCGGCCATACATACTTTACACATTCATTTATTTTAAAGAAGGATCCTCCTCCTGACTGTGCGCCACATTTTGGTGGAGTGTGATCATCTCAAGCCGACGAGAAATGATATATTTGGCAACAGAAACGTTTTGGAATCCTTTAAATTCCATCCAGAATTAATTGTAAAGGTTTTGAAACATTTTGACTTCTATACAAAGTTTTAAGGTTTACTTACCTCGATTTTATATATTGTATTATACTTATCCCCACAGCTCCTTACAATGTGGGTTTACATAAATATGTATAAATAATATGTTCATATACTTACCATTTGTGACACCCAATAGCCGATTTGTATATTTGTGCTAGGGTGTCGTTAAACATTCATTCATTCATGTTTCAGAATGACCAAATATTTGACATCCAATTGCCGATGATTAATTAATCAATGTGCTCTAGTGGTATCTATAAACAAAACAAACTTCTTCTTTTTTCAAACAGATAATGTCGTTGGTCTCTTGCTACTTCTAGTTACGTTAAGTATTATTCATTTTAAATATGAAATTAAACGGACATACTCTACATAATTTTTAAAATATATTTTAGTACCAACAGTCTTAACAATGTTTTGCCAAGTGGTCACTATATCATTCATTAGATGAAAATCTTTAATTCAATAATTCTTCTGGATTTTTTAAAATATACTTCTCTCCAGCAACACGTGTAATATATAGTAATTAATAGAATATATACTTCGCACAGTATCACAAAACATTGATAAACAGCAATACAACTGATAGGAAACTATAGTCCGTCCTATCATAAAAATGTTTAGTAAACAACAGAATATTACATTGTTTTGTGTGTGTGCAATTAGAAAGCAAACGGCTCAGAAAGAAGCAACTTGTAGTATGAAAAAGGCGTAGCCTGTGGGAATCACTACAATTACATATAAACAACTGTTATCGCACTGTGATATACCTCTCTCTGCCCCCCCCCCCCCCCCCCCCCCGCCGCAAGTACTGTAACCTCACCGTGGTGCAGGGATGAGAATGGCTAATACAGTACAACTTCCCTTTTGGGGTACCTTGTTGACCGTGAGGTGCATCCCGTAATGCTGGATGATGGGATCCCGTGGTTGAGTTGGGGGCATATCTACGGGTATGTTTTCTGGCAGTACACTAGATTGGCCTGGAGTTTAGCCAGACGGGTGGTCAGGGAGGCCCGACCTGATCAATCAGCTGGTCATGACAAGCTCGAGAGCACACAACCTTTGTTTTGTTTATAGTAGCCAAGAACAAACATTGTTTTAATTACCTTTCGTATTTGTTGCTCTTCGGTTGGTGACTAAGGTCAGTCGGGTGATTAATTTTTTTCTTACCTGAGTATATCAACCGTGTATCCCTGTCATGAGTGTCTGCTGGTTATCCGCAGCATCATGTCCCCTTGTTGGACTCTGTGATGGGTGGGGGTATGGTTGCTGAATATTATTAACTTAACTATGGGTAACACCAATGTTATCACTTCTGATGGGGCCCTGAAAAGGGTCCATACCGAAGTTGCGAATTTTTCATCATGAGATGAAGAATCCAAGAACGATAATTTCAATAAGATATCAAGAGTTACATCTTCTGAATCCTGGCCGAGGTTCTTGGTCATCAGTTCAACTGTTGAAGGAGCCTTGAGCAAACTTTCACCGTTTACCGTTCAGAAGGGGCTTGTATTAGAAAATTAATAAATTAGACTTTGTTGAATTTTAAGATCATCAATATAGAGGAAAGTAAAGTTAAACGTTTTGGCCAGATTCCTTTCTTTTGATTTAACCAGATTAGACAGGAATTCTTATTCATAGGCATAGAGCAACACATCGGCTAGTAGATGAACCTGCCTGTGCCATTTGTTTTTACAATTTCTGCATTGTGTTTCATGATAACTTTATCTATTGCTCGTTTTACATCTCTTGACCATTAAATTATATCTTATGAACATCAATTGTTTCCTTTGTCTTGCAATAGGGGTATTTTTAAGGAATATCCCTTGCAAAAGTTGAATAGTATATTATTTATATAATTATATAAACCGACAGTGTAAAGAGCTGTGGGGAAAATTATAATACAATACAAATATCAAGGTAAGTATACTTTAAAACTTTGTATAGTAATCGAAGTGATTTGATAAGTTTAAAGTTAATTCTGAGTGGAATTTAAAACATTCAAAGACATTTCTGTTGCCATTTCTCGTCGGCTTCAGATGATTACACTCCACCAAAATGTGTTGCACAGTCGGTGTATACGGACAATGTTCACATTGAGGGGGAGGGTTCTTCTTTAAAATAAATGAATGGGTGTCAAAGATGTATGGTCGATGCGGGTATTGCACAAGACTATTTCATCCACCCTGCACCGCCTGTAGGACGACAGAATAAAGCTTGTTTGTGACCGCACTTGCCAAATTAATGTGATAATTGAAATAATACCAGGACTCCCACTCGTACCTTGAAAGACCTATTTAAAAAAAGAAAGAAATTAGAGATAAAGTCCCGATTGCGGCCTCTTAGGCCCATGGCATGGAGGTATTTCAAAATCCCATAGTTCCACGTGGTATCATAAGTTTTCTCGAGGCAGAAAAATACCGATACCAAATACTGGTTAATGATGAAAGCATCCCTACAAAACATTTCAAATTTAACAAGATGATCAACCATGCTACATTTAGGTAGTACTGGACCAAATACCTTCCGGCTGGGTCAAAGTTCGAGGTGCACCTCGAACTTTTGTTAGAAACATTAACACCCGAAGTCCTGTGATTGGTGACAAATGTGTGTTAGTTGTAAAAAAAACCCAACAATTTTCATCTGGGCCAAAAAAATTATGCAATTTTATTCATCAAGTACCACTGTGTCAAGTAGCCTTGTGCTTCAAACATGTATGGGGTACCTGTAAAAAAATACATTTTGTGCCAACTAGGGTAGTCATAGACGCTACTCACTATCTCTGAAATGAGCGGCTTGACACCCACCCCCCCCCCCCCAATTTTTTAATTCACTTTAAGGGGGAGGAGTGGTAGTATTTATATCCGTTGTGTTTATGTTGATTGATATGCTGCAGGTAGGAGTTTTAGCCACATGTGTTACTATTGTCGTCTGTGGGATTTGATTTCGTAGTATACACTCTAAACCTGAATCCACGCGTTAGTAAGCAATGTTTGTGACTCAAGATACCAGTCTACGGTTGATCATTCCATGGTTTTACAAACGAAACTTGTCAAAGTAATAGATCGATAACTGGTAGGATTTGTGGATCCTTATTAGGCTTAGGAATAGGAATGACAATTGCTTTTCTCCAATCAGAAGGAAAGTCACCAGAAATCCACATTTTGTAAAAGATATTTAATAGAACCATTAAGGATGCTTCAGATAAATATTTTAATAGTTGATAGTGTATTTCACCTGTTCCTATTGAAGTATCATGGGATCTCCGAAGAGCGTACTGCAACTCATCCAAAGAGAAGATGAAAAGTTAATAATTACTTTTCAGCTTTATTTTTTTTTTGTGTGTGTGTCTATAGAGGAAAGCTATCTTGATACATTGTTCCATTGCGGTGTGTAGGAGGACCACATTATAGCGCACACTGCCCTCTAGTACAGGCGCCCAAAAGGTACTACAGCTTCCGTACACATTGATACATATGAATGCACACATGAATGTGCATAGAACATTTCAAGCAAATAATTTTATACTGTGTACATAATTATTGCTAACGCATTGAGAGGAAGCTCCCCGTATATAAGACTACGAGCCCCAACTTATTGTTAATACGGGACCCAAAAGAGTGATATATACTTTTTAAGACATTGTCACATACTAAGATGCCGAGAAATATTAGTCATATACATGGCTGTACAAACTGTGAATACATTGTCAAGAAAAATGCAACAAAAGAGTTAAGGAAAAATAACAAAGAACTAAACAGTTAGATCAAAAACTTTATTTTAGTAATCTTCAGTTAAAAAAGACAATAAACATTAATGTATTACATAAAAATAAAATTCACAATGAATTATTAACCATTATTTGTAACAATTAACTCTGTAGTATGTAATGTCAACATCGTATTGATTTTTTGTAAAACAAATCCCTTTTATTGTGTAACCACATAGCATTAGTTGCTTTCGTGTGCTTGTGCTTGAATGTTTCCTTCTATTTTAATGTTTGGGCCGCAAAATCGAACTGGGATACTGATCGGGTGGAAAACAAGGGATTGATGTCCGTAGATGGATACAAACGACTGTGGCACACTTGCTTGATCTATGGAGATGGGAAAGTAGTGACTGCCTGATGGATGAAGAACAAAGCCAGGAAGGTGCGAACTGATGTTGGAATCAGACGCTGGTGGTGCTTGACCTCCAGCTGAATTGACACTGCTGTGCAGGGCGCTTTGATTATAGCTGCCATCGCTGGAACTGGGATAAGGCGTCGATCCATGACTGTAGTTGGACAGCAAAGTCTTCAAATCGCTTCGTCTCGCCGACTCCTGATTCGCCTCTTCTTGGGAACTGCTCGACGATGTGTCACTCTGCTGTAGTTTCGACTGCTCTTGGCAAAAGCGTGTGGTGAATATGTGTTTGAACTTGTAGTTGCTTTGTGCGCAGCCACTAGACGCATTGCCTCCGTCATCATTCGCGTTGCCGTCCTTGTCCGTGTTAAAATAGAACTGCATACCGTCTGTTTGGGATTTCGTCAAAGGCAGACTGATGGATGAAAAGGCTGAATCCATGTTTGTAATGCCACTGTCAGAGCTGATACTTCTGTTCTTCTTTTCTGTCATCTCATTGGCCGAATTTCCATCTGTGGATGATGGTGATGCGTCATAAAAGCCACCGCTGGCCTGTGCAGCTGTGAGTGATGAAGTACTGATATAGCCACTGTCGCTAATGTCTCTGCCAACTGTAAAAAAATATGTTTAAAATGGTGGTTGTGTTTAATTAGCTGTAAGCCACTAGCAATACTCAGTGAATGAAACAGACCATCCATACAGTGCCCATATTCCTCAAAAACATTGATCGTAACTGTTAAGCAGTGTAAAATAGCTTCGACTAAATGTATCCTTAAATTACATATTATATTCCCCGTTTTATTCAATTCTGGCAAATGCAGTGTGTTCCAGGTTATAGGCTTATAAAACGTTTAGAGTCTACACTCAAGACTAATAGAATCGGATACTTTAACCTCACGGCAACGCCATACAAATTACAAACGTGTGACGTCCAGTGGGCTCCCATTGTTAAACAAAAGGAGACACATATACTTATAACTACAATAATGTCATTCAATTATTATAATTTTTATACCAGAATATTTGTTTATTTTTTTTTTTGTTATTATATGGAGGAGCCATAGTAATCATACCATTGTATTCTGAGATAAATGTATCAAGAATAGAATTCTAGAAATCAGAAATGCTTGACTAATGGTGGGATCCAGGTGGAACCCTGATATACAGCTTAGTAAATTCTGGCAACTGGACTGATGAGGATTAATGTTTGCAACTTACGTGTAGGTAGGAACTTCTTGGCGGCTTTGCCGAGATACTCCATCATGCAGACACAGACTTGGTCCGACATGTTGTTGTCCTCGTTCTCGACAAGGAAGCGCATGACCTCGTCCTGGCACTCCTTGAAGCCCATGTAGAACTTGGAGATGCAACACGGTTTGGCATTCTCACCCAGGGGAGTCAGACACATAGGGTCTTGACCTTTCTCAGATTCTAAAATGAGACATTGTACATTATTTCGTGTTAATACTAATTTTTAAAATGTGATATCTGAATTGCTTGTAGTGAGACAGCATGAAACATTGTATTACAGGATACCAAATCACCATTTTGGCGTTTCAAATTTAAACAGTAAATATTTTAATCCTGCAACCACAGTTTCGTTTGACAGAATATGATGACGGATAAAGCAAAGTCATATCCTGCTACTTGCATGGTATGACTTGACGATGTGACGTCACATGCATAGCTTACATTACAAAATCGCTCATTTGACCTTTAGGTCATCGTACAATGTGGTTGAAATAACAGAAATAATAACTTTTCCCCTTAATGTTTATGGTCTGCAGGATAAAGAAAATAACTAGTTAATGACGTCGGATATCTGCTTTATCCTGTTCAGGCTGAATGAGAAATTCCGCTCGGCACAGCCTCGAGGAATTTCCCATTCTTACCTTCACAGGATAGTTATTCTCTGTTAAAGAGACATTGTAAATATTTTAGCACGTGTGTATTAACAACATGAACATGCTGCAATGGACATTTGTTAAACATTTTTGGTTGTAGTTTATAATTATACAATGACTGACAGTTGGAATCAAACATTAGCACGATCTGCAATCACAATGTTAAAAGAGTTCTACACCAGGCCATCTACATCTGGCAGTATCATTTCTTTAAACAAGTAAAAGCCCGGTCTGGAAATCTTGGTCGATTCAAGATTCACACATCAGCCTAATCTTGTTCGACTGGATGCCCTTCTCTTCCATGTAACATTCACCCGGAGAGTGGTGTACACGTGTATGAACGACAGCATTATCACCAAAATGGATATTATATATTGGTACCATATTCAGTTCTCATTTGTATGTTTTATAAATAAATAAATAAATATGTAGATCATAAGACTAAAACAGAGCAGGACAGAGAACAGTTGCTACCCGAGAAACTGTGAGAAAAGCTTAGCAATGATGACCCTGTATTACAGTTCTCTGGTTCTTTCTTACTGGACCTCACCCCTCCCGCTATTTTAGGCTAGTATTGAATGAATGAAATAATTAATGAAAGAATGTTTAACGACACACCAGCACAAAAATACACATCGGCTATCGGGTGTCAAAAATGTAAGTATATGGAGATATTATTTATACAATTATATAAAACACAGTGTAAAGAGCTGTGTGGAAAAGTACAATACAATACAACTATTAAGGTAAGTAGGCCTATATTTTAAAACTTTATAGTTTTTTAAAAACTTTAAAATTAATTCAGGATGGAATTTAAAAGATTCCGAAACATTTTTGTTGCCAAATATATATTTTGTCGTCAGCTTCAGATGATTACACTCCACAAAAATGTGGCGCCAGTCAGTGTACACTGAGAATGTTCACACTGATAAATGAGTGCACCAAATATGTATGGCCTGGCACGGCACAAGGCTACTTCATCCTTCATACACCGCCTGTGTTGAAGACTAAGCGGGAAACACAACAAACTTGGTAGTACAAATTTAGCATGACGACCGTGAATACACGTCAGTCTCATAGTACCAGTAAGTGGTCGTCAGTGGAGTGCGATTTATTATTATTATTATTTTGATCTAAGGAATCATAGGAAAACTTAACTGTTGGTTAATTTTTTTAAACGTTTTATTTTAATGTTTAAATCTGATAATAAAAAAAGTCCCTGTCTAAAACCTATAATTATTCTCTTCAATGGTTAACAGTTTAAAAAAAAAAAAAAAAAGGCAATTATGGGTTTTCAAATATTGGTCCAACAATGCTGGTAGTAGGCAACGGGTGGCTGTATGTATGTTGATCGCCAGTCCCTATGGAGTAGTTTTAAGCCCTTACGACCATCAGAGTAGGTACCGTTCTTTGCCTTATCTGTCTGAAGGTTCTTTATTAACTTGATTGCCATTTCAATTATTTCAGTTTTTTCAACACGTCTCTGACCCTAAAACAATATAATATAAAAATATATATACAACTTGAATACATGTTTATAAAATAATATAAAAATATACACAAAATAATATAAAAAATATATACAATAATGAATTATGAATCTAGGGAAACGTCTACTCTCAGTAATCTATGCTAGGAAAAATATACATGTTGTACAATTGTTTAAGTTCTTATATATTTCGACATTAATAGTAATATGAATTATTTGAAATACTTTAAATAAGTATACATGTATGATATCCGGTAATATCGTACCATTTTCTGTATTAATTTACAATTTAATAATTAATCATAACAGTTTAACATTGAATATATTATGATATAAATTAATATTAGGTATTTGTGTACGTTTCGAAATACGTTACCATTATCCATCTAAAATATTTTTAAGGACGAATATGACAAAGAAATAATTAATAAGAAGATGAACTGTCCTGATTATATAAATACAGTTACGTGATCGATAACGCACCACTGAACACTTACGACACCTCGCAGTTACCTCGAGCACTTCTTGAATTCTCCATTCTTTTTCACGAAGTATTCGTTTGTCAGTATATATTTCTGTTTTCGCATGTCGCAATATTACTAAAACAACTTGATTCCGTGTGTCACTGTTATAGAATAACAATTTTTTTACCCGTTTTGATACACTGCGAATGTTCATTAATATTAAGGTGACCTTTGTAAAATACCGTTTATTACCAAAACCCTCAAATCAAAACGGCATATATCAATCAGTTATAACTTACTTCACCACTTCTTGCACAATGTAGATGACTTTGATATGGTGTTTAACACATGGAAATAAACGCATAACGTTTTAGACATTATTTATTTTCGTTAAATGGGTGGGATAAAAATTATCATTTATTAATATGCAATACGTGATATACGGCTATTCAACCTTCGATTATATAATCTGGTTATGTACAGCAAATTATGTACCCTTTTCAAATCTGATTCTTTACCTCAAATATTTACATTATGGAATCCAGACTACATATATGGTGATCACTGAAAAATAACTGATCGAATTATAGTTTTGTTTTATGAGTTGTGACTTCCGCATAGAATATTTTCATTAACAATAATGGAAACAGGCCAGGAAACTCCAACTTCACTTCGATGAAATTATTATTTTTTAAAAATATTCTGATATTAATACTTTGCGTATCATTCGGAAAGGTTTCTCTTAAACACACTGCAATCCGATGTTATGTTTGAATTATGGTATTTCATAAAAATGGTTGTAGCTACACGGCCGTTTCACTGGATAAATGCATTAGTTATCATGGGAAGGATGACTGCTATTATCGGTTTTGGTTTGCATTTTCAGGTTCAATAAAACTATCTAAAGTTTCATACGGAAAAAAAAGTCCTGACTAAACGTATTACATATTTTGTTTTCCAATCTTCAACTAGTAATGTTTTCTTTTGTTTTAAAAAAAAGTATTTTCCTGTCTCAGTAGTAGGGCCTGATTCTCTATCACTCAACCTACTTGACGAATTCTCAGAAACCGAGGATATTTTAGTATCATTTGCTTTTGTGTCTGCTGTGCTTCAGTTCCTTTTTGTATGTTTCTCAGTTTTCTCAACATCGCAGATTATTATTATTATTATTATCATCATCCCACATAAATGTTCTTAACATCGCTGTCAGGCTGCTCTTCGCTAAATCACTTCTGGGGGAGAACTTGTCTGGAGCATCATTAGACGTCCTTGTCGAATCAGAATTTAGAGTACCCGCTGTTGTCCTAGATTCATAAAAGAGGGTGTTCTTATCTTGAACTTGCTGAACCCTCTTTGCATTTGTTAAAACGAATTCAGCCGAGTGGGAACATGTCTCCCCTTGCTTTATAACAGTATCGAACATTATAAAGGTCCGTCTGTGGTATACCATTTTGTTTTACCCCACAAACATTTTGGCATTTGAACATTCACTTAAGGAAATTGGAATATATGGCTCAATAAATATGTTGAAGTAGCCAGTCTTAGTGGATAATGGAAAGAATGACTGAACGTCTGCTGTCACTAGGTGCCAACAGCAGGAAACCCCTACTGTTAAATGAATGAATGAATGAATGAATGAATGTTTGACAACACCCCAGCATGACAAATACATCGGCTATTGGGTGTCAAAGAATGGTAAATGACAACTGTCAAACAAGTGACGGAAAACCCATACATCTGATTATGACCCATTTGAGAAACATTCAAAAGGTAAACAAATAGTTAATATAAAGGTTTAATGATACTAACCCTAGTTACCAGACAATGAAATATATTTTCCGTTGTTAAAGATTGGGGTTTTTTAATATATATTTTTTTAATCTTTACATTCGTCAACTTCTTGTTTAAATTGTCAATGTTTGCAAAATCCGATTTGGTAATGGCTGCCATGGTGTTTATTTGCTCTAAATACATTTTACGTAAAATATAAAAAAAACGTATGTCCCTCAGAAATTAGAGTCAGTGTCTTATTAAAAATAAAATAAAGTATGCATTCATTCAATTAATCATTCATTTCAGTTCATTTTCGTGCTTATATCTAGTTAAGGTTCAAGCACGCTGTCCTGAGCAAACACCACAGCTATCTGGGCTGTCTGTCTACGACAGTGGGTTCTTAGTGGTTAGTATGTCTTTTGGCCAAACTATATAAATCCTATAAACAGTTTTCTTTATTAAAGTAAAACAAAAATCAAAACATGAAGTGCATGATTGTTCAAACTTTATGTTCTCAAGAGAATTTTGTTTAATATTGTTGATTTACCATTCATCATATCACGCACTTTTGTAATAATTCCACAAATGCTACACAGACCACTTAAGGGCCATTTCAGTTCAACTGATGTTCGTGGTTATATCGAATTACGGTTTAGGTACGCGGTCCTTGACACACTCACCTCAGCTACCTGGGCTGTCGGTCCAGGACAGTGTGTTAGTTGGTTAGTGGTTGTGAGTGAGAAGAGGGTGTAGTGGTCTTACACCTACCCACTGAGTTGTTAAAACTCACTCGCTCTGGGTGGGAGCATGCACCGGGCTGCGAACCCTGTACCTACCAGTCTTGTGTCCGATGGATTAACCATGACACCGGTTTAAGGAACAAAGAATGTTTTATATGCACATTCACTTACAAAAACACTGCTAAATA
This sequence comes from Gigantopelta aegis, assembly GCF_016097555.1. NCBI lineage: Eukaryota > Metazoa > Mollusca > Gastropoda > Neomphalida > Peltospiridae > Gigantopelta > Gigantopelta aegis. The sequence continues at coordinate 3,861,904 of NC_054701.1, forward strand.
TTGAATTACTCACCATGGTGTATTTTAAAAATAATAGACAATTCTTACGCTTCTTAAGACCTACATTAGACGAATCTGTTCGTCAAAAATGTTACCTGTTTTAAGTAGTCACTAGGCATGAGTTTGCTCAGGTCCACCAAGTAGTTGTTCATTCGATCTCTCCTGCGTTTTTCAATAATCCGATGTGATGTTTGATTCTGTAACGACAAAAATATCAACACGTGACTTCAAATAATAAATTAGAGAATTAGTGAAAACAAATTAAAACGTAATTATAGATTTATATATTAAATATAGATAATACATTAAATCATTGTTAACAGGCACGGCAGATCAGAGGGTTGGGCGGGGGTGGGGCTCTAGCCCCTAAATAAATCTGAATCGAAAATATTGGTAGTAAATCTTAAGGCAGAGATGAATTTTACTTGTAGAATGCAGGAAATTGCATTTTAGAACATCTAGTTTTCAGAATTTACAGGAGAACATACCCCCGAACCCCAAGAAACTTTGCTTTGCACTCTCAATCTCACTCATACACCCCTCAAATGTCTACTTGCTTCCGTCGTGCCTGGTTTGTATTATTTTTATTCAATTATTACCTTAAGTGTCTTTTGATCCTTTACGGGTGCAAGTTCTTCATCACAAATGGAAACGTTCACGTCCTTGTAATATACAACAAAATGTAATATTTGTTCTGCCGGATAAATGGCCATACCTGTATATAGAATTTTAAAAATTATATTCTCAGTGAAACATCGTACAAATAATGTTGTTATACTGGGAGGTATGGATGGATGTTTAATGACTCCACACCAATGATTGTGTATGAAGAGTTGTTGTTTCAAATAAAAGCCATTAAAGGGACATCCCTGAGTTTGCTGCATTGCAAGATGTTTCAGACTAATAAAACATTTCTAAGATTAAACTTACATATTGTTTAGGAATATCAGTGTCTGTATATTCAATGTGTTTCTGGTCGTCTTAATATTTGTAAGAAGCTCAAACTGGTTCGAAAGTAGTAGAAAACAGAAAACTAGGTCACCCCAATGTAATGGAAAACGAAACTATTTAATATTTATTTGTTTGGGTTGTTTTTAAAAAAATAATTATTTTATATTTACAGATTTATATTACTAATGTTAGTGAAAGTTACTTTTTAAAAACAATGTTCTAATTTACTTCCTTCTGAACTAATATGTGACCTATAGGTGTAACTTTCTTCAGCCATTCAGCAATCGTTAAAATTTAGGTCAGACACGCCCGTGGTCCAACTATGGGATCTACCACGGGTAAAATCAAAGGGACGGACACTAACGCGTGGTACAATTTTGAATATTATCTCTAGTCCGTTTCATCATTCTTTAAAAACAAAAATTGTAAATAATTTTAGTTTGGTTTGACGTAGGAAGAAAAGTAAGTGTTTTGGAAATAAGAAAAAAGAAGGAAAAAATGTTTGTGTGTAATTTACAAATTAATCGGCTCAGAAACAGATAACTTGTAAATTTCATAGTGTAAAACAAGGCGTTTGCTGTGGAACGGACTATAGTTATACTATTTAATTTTATCAATAAAATATCCCGAATGAAATTGTGAAATCCTGAGACTCACAACAATCTTTCGAAAGCCAACAGAAAAAATGGCGTGCACATATTTGTTTTAAATTATTATTTCCTTGACAGATAAATATTAAGACACTTCTACAACCAAAGGAGCCATTCTATATAAATGAGATTAAATTGTAAATTGCATAGACTTGATACATGTATGATTGACAGTACATTTTGTTTTACAAGACATTGTCTAACCTAAAGTACTCACCCATATCCTCGATAATCATTATCATCGCGTTTGAAATTGTTCGGCCCGGTAGGGGACATGTATTGCTTTATCAGTACTCTCTAAATGCTAGTATAATTTAACGATTATGATATATTAACAACTTTGTCAACTAATGCTCAAAATATCACACAAATGTTGAAAGTCACGGACCTTAAGGATGCAGTTTAATATATTTTCAGATTTATACAGCTTTTATAAGAATTAAATTTCACATTATTTATAATTTATTTAAATTATCAATTCTGGCCAATCCAACTGTGCTGTTCCTCGTGATCGTGGTACAGGGATGACAACATTCTCATGAGTGGCGAATACAGCACACATTCTGTTATTCTTATCAATTTTAAAATAAGTTCCATAAGCATCTGCGATGTTTTGAATTATGTTTTTTTTTTCGTTTTGTGCAATATTGGTTTGTGTACCAGTTCCATTCACAGTTTCCTTGGTCTCACCACACGTGGGTTTTTTTAGTTTTTTAATTTCGAAGATTTTATATTTGGCATGTTTGTTGATCGTTCGCAGCTATTCACTTTCACATCAGTTTTGTTTGTTTGTTTGTTGTTGTCTTAATAAGGTTATTTTTACATTCAGAGAACGCTGACCATCTCAAACTTTTCAGTTTTATGTGCTGCTATTCTGTGACCGCTTAGGTGAAGTATAAAACATGCACATATAACACATCGCCATATTTGGGGTTGTGACGGAACATGCTGTTATTTTTTCGCCTGTGGCGATGTTAATTCTTTTAGAGGGCTGTGTGCAGCTTGGTTACGTAATACCTCCGCGCGACCGGGGTATTTCTAGCGAACTGGCGACGGCCTGTCTGGCCACGTTAGAAAATATACCGTCTCAGGGAGTTGTGGAAATATCACATGATAGGTGAGGTACCGCGTTGTGCCCCCAGGCGATATTCGCTGTCTCTGAGATTTTTGAATAAATAGATAGGATTTTAGAGATATAAGGAGAAACATTGGAAGGCTCCCGGGGAACGTTGTCTGACTGGACTGGTAAATATATTTTTCTGCTCTGTTGTATAACCTTGATGTGATTGATGTGACTTTAAATATTTTAATACTGTATTATACCAATATTCTTTAGACAGTGTCTCCGGTAATCTGACGAAGTAAATTGTAGGCTTCTGTTCTAATATTTTTATACGAGTATTTGGTAAGATAAAGCTTAGCTGGTCATCCTAGAGGACCTAGGTAAACTGTAGGTTATTATCTTTATTGTGATATGTACCAGTATTAATTCTGTATTACAAGGTTACTGAATGAGTATTTAAGGGTTAATTAAAAATTAACCAGTTAGGAATAGAGTTGTAATTCCTTTAGTAATTAAGTTCCCCTGGCAGCGTTTCTCAATTATCACACGTGTGTGTGTGTATCACGGTGAAGGGATTAGAATATTGTGTAAACTAGACACCTAGTGATTAACTAATTAAGTGATTAGCTCTGGGTTGTTATTATATTGTTGTTGTTAATTAACTACTACGGCAAATACATTTGTCAGCGTAGTGTTAATACAGATTCCAAAGTGTATTGTGTGTTGTTGTGTTTTCTAGTGAACTAAACGTGCTATATATATATATATATATATTTATATAAGATCTTATCTCTAATTATACCTAGAGCCGAGCCACTCGGGTATAGACTGCCCGATACAGAGAGATCGAATAGATATACAGTTAGCAGAGATATTTGGATAATCGTGTTTTATTCAGTTACGGGTATTATAGGATCCCCGTGACAGGAATAAAAATTGGGGTGCTCGTCCTGGATCTGAAACGGGAGATGCATATTTGAAAAGTATGGTTTGTAAATGGGGGCTTTATAATTTTTTTTTACAAATTCACTAGAAGTAGCAACGTTGTTCACTAGGAAAAAAAACCCAGTGCGTCATATATAAACATGGATAAGAATTTGCTGGATACGCTCAGTGTAGTGGAGTTAAAGCGTGCGCGTAAGGCCGAATTAGTTGAAATCGCGAGTGAGCGGGAAATTGATTTAACATCAGCTAAAACATTAGCAGATATAAGGACAATTATTATCCATGATGTTTTTGGTGATAGCCCTGTTATGGAAGAAAGTGAGATTGTTCCAGAGATAGAGATAAATGAGATGAGTATGGAACAACAGTTAGCTTTTAAAAAGCTTGAGTACGAAAGAGAAGAACATGCATTAGAGAGAGAAAGAGAAGAGAGGGATAGAGAAAAAGAAGAGAGAGAGAGAGAAGGGGTAGAGAGAAAGAGAAGAGAGAAAGAGAAGAGAGGGGTAGAGAAAAAAAAGAAGAGAGAGATAGGGATAGAGAATTCCAGTTAGCAAAATTAAAAGTGGAACATGAGTTAAAGTTGAATACTGAAGAAGTTAGACGAGAGGCAGGAAATGGGTTTAACATGTCGGAGGCTTATAGATCAGTGCCTGTATTTGACGACCAGGAGGTAGATATGTTCTTCCAACCTTTTGAATGGACCGCTAAGCAGCTAAATTGGCCGCAGTCTAAGTGGACATTGTTAGCCGTGTCTAAGTTTAAGGGGAAGGCTAGCGTAGCTTATAATTCAATGAGTGATGAGCGAGCAAGTCAGTACGACCTAGTTAAGTCTGCAGTGTTGAGGGCTTATGAGTTGCGACCTGAGGATTATCGTTTACGGTATAGCGAGTTGAGAAAAATGCAGGGTCAGTCTTATAGTGAGTTCGTGGCTAAGAAAGCAGGGATGTTTGATAAATGGGTGGTTTCTCATCAGGTAGGGTCATATACCGAGTTACGGGAATTGTTGATCTTACAGGACATTAAAAATGGATTACCAGTTAGCTAACGTATTCATTCAGAGGATAGTGATATCGAAAAAATAGAGGAGGCAGGCATAGCGGCAGATGATTACGTGTTAATACACAAAGCTCAGGCAGTACAGGGTAGCTCTATACAACAGGGTGACAAGAAGAAATTTCAGCCAGGTTTTTCCCGGGAAAGTAATTATCGGGGAGAGTCATCTAGTTGGTCAGCTAGTCAGGCAAGTAATGCACCTGGTAGCAAATTAAGGATAAACATGCATTATCAGCCAATGCACGAACTTTTCGTCCACATTGCAGTTACTGTAAAAAGGATAACCATCTTGTCGGGGACTGTTTTAAAAGGAAACGCGATAATGCGCAAGTGGTCGGTTTAGTGAGGTCAGCTCCGTTAGCGAGAGAGTTAATGGTTAGTCCCATGGCAGAGAAAGTAAACCCGTATGTGTCCACTGGTATGGTTTGTGATGTAGAAGAAGAGTTGAGTCCTAAGGCTATATCAATCTATCGAGATACAGGGTGTAGCCAGTCTCTTATAACGTCAGGTTGTTTAGCTGGTATAGAGAATTCAGATACAGGACGTAGTTTGGCCTTAACCTCGGTTACTGGGGAAAATATGGTTGTCCGGTTACATACAAACCTATCCCGAATTACCCCTATGCTATTGGATGATGATTATATTCTAGGTAAAACTTCATTGAAGGTTTTACCACAGAAGTAAAACCTAGTCACAGGTTTTACCACAGAAGTAAAACCTCCAACGCAGGTTTTACCACAGAAGTAAAACCTCGACCACAGGTTTTACCACAGAAGTAAAACCTCCAAGTCCCGTAGTCACAGGTTTTACCCTTTAAACTAGAGTATAAAATGAAAACATTACCCAGTTTTAACTTGAAAATAAATAATCAAGCAAACACGTTTTAACTATTTATTTTAATGGAAATTAAAAATGACAGTATAATGTTTGGATTCTGTGTCAGAATGATCCATGTGCCTGTGGAGTTGTCTCTGTAGATGCCGGTGTGACATGTGGAACTATCTCTGTAGCTGCCGGTGGGACCTGTGGAGGTGTCTTTGTAACTGCCGGTGGAACTTGTGGATTTGTGTCTGTAGCTGCCGGTGGGACCTGTGGAGGTGTCTTTGTAGCTGCCGGTGGAACTTGTGGATTTGTCTCTGTAGCTGCCGGTGGGACCTGTGCACGGATCTGTGAGGCCGACTTTGGCTGCAGGACCGTATGCATGTTCTTTGTGTCAACATACAAAAAGTCAGACACCTCTGCCTTTTGTCGGTCTGAAGGACGTTTATATGTGCGAACAGCATCACTGCGATGACCTGAAATTATAGAATTATAACATACTTATAGGCAAACAATATGTTTGAATTTTTTTTTTTTTTTTTTTTTAAATCAAAATATATCAACAGTACACTTCAACCCTACCGCGAGCTTTAATCACTGACATTCAGTGCAAAGAATTCCAAAGATAATATATATACCAGTTTGTTCACAAATGAGTTGTTCATCGATGTTCGCCTGAAACAGCCGTGTTGCTGATGTGGCCCTCAACGAGTGGTTGGTCTTCCTTCCAGTTATCCCTGCTGCTTCACAAAGTCTCTTTACTGTCGCCTGCAGTGTGTTGTGACCCACGGGAATGGATGAAAACCATGCATCTTTTTTCACATTTTTCAGTGGAGTGAAGTAAAATGCGTCACATTTCTGTGCAACAGTCTGACTAAAATTAAATTGTAGTAATTCTTTCATTAATATTAACATTTATAAAATGTGTTATCCTTTGAAAATGTACAAAATCGAATTTTGTGCAGATAACCTTTACTAATTTAGTCAAGAATCAAACATTTTGTTTACTTAAAACAAACAAAAATAAACCAAAGCACCAATCGTAAAGTACCAAGACAATGTATAAAGTGTGCCACTCATTCAAATTATCAAGTGTTTTTCTTTTTCTTTGTTTTTAACTTACACCTGCAAATGGGTGAGCTTCATTAAGTTTCTCCGCTATTAATTTTAAGTGAAATTAAACGTACCAGTATTTCTTGTATTTGGTAAACAGTCTAACGTAGCATCTTGATGGATTCGATGGGTTGTCATAGGCTCGAACCTCCTTGGGTAGTACTTTCCGGTGCTTTATACCTCCCTGGTTGCTTTTTGATGCATCCTCCTTGTATAGCAAATACGACCGACCACATGTGTCCACAAAGGGTCCACTTATCTGGGGATTCTTTAAAAGACGTAATTGGCGATGCTCGCTTCTCCCTCGGAGTGAAAAGTGCAGTCCTGTCAAACAAAACGTTCATCTCGATAGATATATATAAAGTGGCATATTCTGACTATAACCCAACCGACAGATTGTTTTTAAATTAATTTATTTTTTAACCAGCGGTGTGTGTGTGTGTGTGTGTGTGGGGGGGGGGGGGGGGTCCGCAACAAGCGGTTGTGGGGTGTTGACAACTACTTGTACATTAGAACAAATCGGGGGGGGGGGGGGGGACGAAAATGGAAAAAAAATAAATTCAGGGAGTAAAGGGGGGGTGAAAAGCCTCATAGACCATCTGGATCCGCGCCTAACAATACTGTTTGAATTAAAAACAAAACAAAACACACACAGAAACAATACCACCACACCCCCAACAGTACACATACACAATGTTACTAGCATCCTTACTTACCTGTCAAGTAAAGGATCGTGTCCAGCAGTTGTTGGGGGGTGTTATCTCCTAGAAGACCCTTATCCCAAAGCATGTTTTCTTCACTTTCGCTTATAACTTCTGTTCTTTTTCTTGTTGACACACCCAGTCCTGCCGCCGACCGCTTCTTCATCACCGCATCCAGGGCCGCTCTAGCTTCTTTAAAAGCGGCGTCTTCAAACAGGTTGGAATCAGAATTTCGACATTTCAAATAAGATTGTATAGTCCCGAACAAACCATACAAAGTGACTGCAGGATAGTCCGATCCATCTTGTTTGTTAAGTTCGAAGATAAAATATTTCAAAGCAATATTTAAATTCTTTGGAGTCATTGTGACGATGTCTCCAGTCAGGCACTCCCGTGGAATTTATAAATTGTCTGTAATGGACCTGTTACTACGTTCATCCTGCCATCTTTTAAATACGGTTAGAACCCAATCATACTTGTACCTCGTGGACTTCGAAATACGTGTATCCAACTTTTCATTCAGTTCAGACTCCGTTAAAGGTTTTTTGAATCGAAAATGAAAAACATCATCTTCACCGTCTTTGCAGACTTCGTCAAGTGCTTGGCTTAACAATAAGTCATCTGCATCATGTAAATGTTGCAGACTCTCAGATGAATCCAGCGCTTGACTCAAAACTAAATCTTCGCTTGGGTCCATGACAGTCCACTGCATTTGCGAATATGACCACGCGGTGTACCGCACGAGAAATTCCAGTGATAGTCACGTGACTTCTCTCGACACATGTGGGCTGACCCAACTCGTGCACGTGCATAGGTGAATTCAATGAAACTGTCGACTGTTCTATTTTTTCGACGAGGGAAAGATTGTTGGGGTTTTTTTTTCCAAATAAAAATTGCTTTATCATAAAACGCAGAATAAACAACACTTATTAACGATTTGTATGTTGGATAACGCACTTCTCCTTGGTTATGGTTGGGATAGTAAAACCCGAGGGAAGAAAGGTTTGTGAAAGTAAGACTTCGGGGTCTTACTTTCACAAACCTTTCTTCCCTCGGGTTTTACTATCCCAACCATAACCTCGGAGGCGTGCGTTATCCTATACATAACGTTTTCTTGTGTTCGAAGTTTGTGACGGGACCAGTCACTATGGGTGTTGTAAAGGACTTGCTTTTGAAAACATAGGAGTTTTGTTGGGTAACGATTTGACTAGTCAGTGTTGCCAGCCGCAAGGTGACCAGTTGTTAATTGAAGACAGCCCTTTACCCATAGAAGAGTGTGAGGTTGATGAGATTAGATATCCTGCGTGTGTAATGACTAGGGCTATGGCCAGAAGGGTAGCACGAGACCCAGAGGGAATTTTTTTTTGTCTGATACGAGTGTGAGCCACATGAAATTGGAGTGGATGAGGTTATCAGTAAAATGGTACATAAGTCAACCGAGGAACTAAATGTGGTGGAACCTGTTGACCTCCCGCAGAGGGTAAATGAACCAGTTGTGTTTGATAGAGGGGACTTACCTTGTAATAGACAAGAGTTAATCCTAGAGCAGGGGGCTGATCCAAAATTGTTGGCAGCTCGCACTACATTGTTAACTGAGGGTGAGATGGAGGATCAGATGTCAGGTTATTATATGGACAAGGGAGTATTAATGAATAAGAGAGTTAGAGATAGGTTGTGCCAGGCGACCGAACTAGCTAGGAAGCATCTGAGCAGAACAGGTATTTCGGGCCCTATGGTGTGCACAAACGGGTTAATGAGACAGGGTATGTGATAAACACTCCTGATAGGGTTAGGAAAAGTAGGTATTGTCACATCAATTTGCTAAAAGGTTATTTTGAGAGACTGCCGATAGTTCCAGTGTTATCTGTCCAAATTGAGAGTCACTCAGTTTCCTGTGATGACGTCAAGACTGCAGAGATCAAGTTAACCAACAGCCAGATTCTAGCAGACTTGAGTTCTTATCTACAGCACCTTGACAGCCCCCAGCGAGCAACGTTGATACAAGAAAATGTTTCCATTGGTCAGGACTTTCCAACGGTTACCAATATCTTAATCCAGGATGTGCGCTTGGAACCCAACGCTACACCGAGTCGACAGCATGCCTATCGGATAAAACCTGTAAAACGTGCGGCACTAAAGAAGGAATCGAAGTTCCAGTGGTCAGACGAATGCGAGAAGTCATTCAACCGTCTCAAGCAGATGCTCTCCTTGTCTCCCGTGATAGCAGTACCAGACTACCGAATGCCTTTCAAGCTGGCTGTGGATGCCAGTGACGTGGGAGCTGGAGCTGTGATGTTCCAAGAAGACGAAAATGGACTGGACCATCCTAATGAAAGCCACCAACCAGAGAGTTTTGAGATGGAGTCTTCTTCTGCAGGAATTCCCAATTACCATTGAACACATCAAGGGCACATCCAATGTAATCACTGATGCCCTGTCCTGAAGTTGAACGTTGTGATAATGTGTTGATGTTCTCGGTTTCTGTTTTTGTTTATATATATATATATATATACTATTGTATACCAGGGACTAAGAGACTCAGTGTGATTACTGGTAGTCACCTTATTACTATGTGTTATAAATGCCCGGATGCGTCGGTTAACACACATTTTTGTTTTGTTTATATGTAGTATATTTCCCTAATCCTAGAGTAGAGGAAATATCCTTTTTGAGGTGGGTGTGTGTGACGGAACATGCTCTTATCTTTTCGCCTGTGGCGATGTTAATTGTGTGCAGCTTGGTTACGTAATACCCCCGCACGACGGTGGTAGTCCTGCGTCCCAATACACACCCATACCAGGTGTGGAGGCCATGTGGAGAGTGGTTACGTAATACCTCCGCGCGACCGGGGTATTTCTAGCGAACTGGTGACGGCCTGTCTGGCTATCTAAGAAAATATACCGTCTCTGGGAGTTGTGGAAATATCACATGATAGGTGAGGTACCGCGTTGTGCCCCCAGGCGATATTCGCTGTCTCTGAGATTTTTGAAACTAGACACCTAGTGATTAACTAATTAAGTGATTAGCTCTGGGTTGCTATTATATTGTTGTTGTTAATTAACTACTGCAGCAAGTACATTTGTCAGCGTAGTGTTAATACAGATTTCAAAGTGTATTGTGTTTTCTAGTGAACTAAACGTGCTATATATATATATTTATATAAGATCTTATCTCTGATTATACCTAGAGCCGAGCCACTCGGGTATAGACTGCCCGACACAGAGAGATCGAATAGATATACAGTTAGGAGAGATATTTGGATAATCGTGTTTTATTCAGTTACCGGTATTATAGTATCCCCGTGACAGGGGTCAATGTTTCTCTGGTCAGTATTTCTCTGGCAGAACTCCCAGGATTGGTTTGGATATGCGCCTGACCCGGGGGTCAGAGGGGTCTTCACACTTATACACAATGAGCTCGCCTGAAACCTTTTTCTTTACCATATATTTCAATCATAACGTATTATTTTAATTTTTGTAATTTCATGTACATTTACAGAATATTATTTATGACCTTCGTTTGACTTTGAAAATGCAACTCGATGAGGCGAATTATGAAAATCCAGCAAACAAAAATGGAATACTTGGACGTCAATCATCGTTAAAAACCTAAGTTAAGTCTCCCATACAACTGAAATTTGGGTGTCTGTCCTGCAAACTATTGTTTTCAGGTAGCAGCTGGAAAATCTTGTTTAGCCTTTGAAGAGCATGCTAAAAAAAAAGGTCCCTTTCTAGTAAAGAAAAATAACTTCATTAATCAGACAGCACCTTCTTCATTGGATACAGTATCATCAGTAGTTGGTCCAAAACAAATTGTTAAAATTGCAAAATATTCACATACTTAGAATTGAATCATACCCGTAACATATTCATTAATATGTATGGTTTTCCATCAAACTCCTGACGGGCGTGTTATGTACCTCACCTGTATTCTTGTTATAATTGAGTACCAACCTATTATTATTATTTATGATTTTATGTTTTGACTAAGACACAGTCTGAGTAACTTTTTAAAAATCTTTGTTCGATTGGACGTCCATTCCTCGGCATCTTAGTCTATGGGATGTGTATTCCTAATAATGTAAGTCCGTTGACATTACACATGATTTATGAAAATACATGACATGAAACCTTGAAAACTTTACTAGTATTATGATGACCTGTTACTATTTCCCACAAACAATATTATCATCGATTATCGCTTTAAGCTTTTAGAATTTACCAGCATAATTTCTTCCACGATTTCAATCTGTTTCGACCCTTTCTGTCAGTTTGCTACAACTCTTGTCTTTTGAACTGTCCACACCATCGCCTACTTGTCTCAACTACCTCCACGAGTGCAGTCTCTGTGTATTTCCCTTCATCCACCTTGCATCCTTGTGCCCTGCCGCTAATAAAGCTGGTCTGACCTACGGCACTAACTGATGAAAGCCAGTAGTAGGGGTGTATAGTAGGTGGTTACAAGTGCCTCTTAACAATCCCAGCAGTAACTACTGAACACTCCCCGAAGTCGTCAGACTAAGCCCCCAGCTAAAAGCTGATGTGGAATGACAGGTGTGTGGCACAGATAGTCAAGCACATGTCGCGGTTCGAAAGACAAGGACTTGGATGTGGAAATGGACAGCGAAAGAAGTTGAAAGATTGGAGGAGTTGCCAGATCGGGAAGAAATGAGACAGAATTCAAAGGAGTGAAAGGAAAAGGGGTCTGTACAATCATATATGCTCTTTTGGTCTCGTACTAGTTCTATCAATTTCTCGACATCTTTTCTACCAAGTGCACGAGGCATGTTTGAAAATTTGGGGAAACCCTTACGATGCCAGTGGAATCCTCTATGTGATTTCTATGTGGGCTAGATGGAATCACTTTATGATCCGATCCAAAAAAATCGCATGCGTTCCCACGCGAATGCCATACAGAAATCGCATTAATGGAAACATTTACTATAAAAACAATGGTGTGCGATATTTGACGCACCCGTATCCACACCACATTAATGGAAATGTAGCTTTATGGTTTCCTCAAAGCCAGATAGAATACAGGGACCCTTCCCCGCACTCGCCTCTTATGATTATGATGGTCAAAACTGCCATAAGGTAGTGAGTAATAATCAATTTCACGTGTTTTGATGCTATTTGTAATTGTTCATCTATCAAAGGCAAATTTTATTGTTTGTGTTATTTTTATTATATTATAAGAGACTGGTCATCATAGTACAAGTTATTAATACTAAGTACTAGAACTACGTACAGTTTTCTATTTTGTTATTTATATGTAATAAGCAAAAACATCGGGAATACAATTCCACATGACTAGGAATACTAGAATTGAAAGTCCTGTGGACTAGCAGTACCAGGAATAAAAGTCTGAAGGACTTAAATTCCTAGGAATACACGTCCCACAGACTTAAATTCCTAGGAATACATGTCCCACAGACTAGGATTCACAGGAATGGGAGTCCGATTGGACAAAGATTAAGAAAATCACAAGTTAATCAGATTGTGATTTACAGTCAAAACATAAACTGATAAAACATATTATTAAAAATTATGTTAGTGTATTTAGAAATTGGCTTTTGCTGTTCACCAAATGGTATGTTATTTGGAATTATCGCTTTTCATATATTTTTTCACAATTGTGGGCTCCATGTGGGTTTTCTCAAGAGATGGGTGCGCCTCAAGGTAGCATCCTGTCAGTAACTTTATTTTCCGTGAAAATTAACAGCATCACCCAGTGTTTAAAACCTGGCGTTGATAGCTCGTTATATGTCGACGATTTTCAGATTTGCTACAGGTCGTCCAGTATGAGTATCATTGAACGTCAGTTGCAGCTTTGTTTGAATAAACTTCAACAATGGGCAACTGACAATGGATTTTGATTCTCTAAGTCAAAAACAGTCTGTATGCATATCTGCCAGAAAAGAGGTCACCATTTAGATCCACAGCTTCCAGTTCCTTTTGTTCCTCATTTGACAGTATGTGGAAAAGAAGGGCTTAAAGGCCCTCAATATCTTAAAGGTTATTGGCAAGACTGAATGGGGAGCAGATCGAAAGGTTATGCTCGGACTTTATATATCTTTAGTTCGGTCTAAACTTGATTATGGGTGCATTGTGTATGGGTCAGTACGTAAGTCTTACTTGCAAATGCTAGATCCTATACACAACCAGGGACTTAGGCTTTGTCTTGGTGCTTTCAAAACATCTCCTGTGGAGAGCTTGTACTTCGATGCACACGAACCTAGTTTGGGTGCTAGACGTGCAAAGCTTTCTCTGCAGTATGCTACAAAGATTAAATCAATGCCAAAACATCCTGCACACAATGCGGTGTTTGATAATAAATATATGAAGTTATTTGATGCGAAACCGAATGCGATTCGAACATTTAGTCTTCGCATTAAGCAGTTTTTATCAGTTTCCAACATTGATTTAACAGACATTTTGGAAACGCCTTCATATTTTATTTTGCCACCTTGGTGTATCAAACCACCAAAAATTGTATTCGATCTTGTGCATCTAAAAAAAGATCGCACAGATGCAGTTATTTATAAACAACATTTCATGGAAATCCAAGAGCGGTACTGTGATTACATTCCTGTTTACACAGACTGATCACGGGATGGGAATTCTGTGGCTTGTGCTACAGTGTTTCCATCAGACGCAATAATTTCCATGAGATTGCCCGATTCAGCATCAATCTTTACTGCTGAAATTTGGGCAATCATTAAAGCCCTGGAACAGATTAAGGATTCATGTGTATGCAAGTATATTATTTTTACAGACTCGCTTTCGTGTCTCCAAGCTATACAATACATGAAATTGGAGAATCCCTTAGTTGGGATAGTGATACGAAAGTGTGTCTTTTTATCAATTGCCAATAAAGATGTTATATTTTGTTGGGTACCCAGCCATGTTGGCATTAAGGGTAACTAAAAGGCAGATGTTGGTGCCAAGTCTGCTTTGAACTTGCCCCGTGTCCATGTTGGTGTCCCCTACAGTGATTTTAAATTTCATATTAAGCAATATATCTTTTCGACTTGGCAAGACGATTGGGACGGTGCGGTTGCGAACAAGCTTCATTCTGTCAAGGTAGTCCTGGGGGAGTGGCAGTCATCTTACAGGCGATGCAGGAAGGATGAAGTAGTCTTGTGCCGTGCCCGCATCGGCCATACATATCTGACGCATTCGTTTATTTTAAAGGACCCTCCCCCTCAGTGTGAACATTGTCAGTGTACACTGACTGTGTGGCACATTTTGGTGGAGTGTGGTCGTCTCGGGCCGACGAGAAATGATATATTTGGCAACAGAGGTGTTTTGGAATCTTTTAAATTCCATCCAGAATTAATTGTAAAGTTTTTAAGGCACTTTGACTTCTATACAAAGTTTTAAAATATTACCTTGATTTTATGTATTATACTATACTTTTCCCCCACAGCTCCTTACACTGTGGTTTTACATGAATATATATAGATTATATTTCCATATGCTTACCATTTGTGACACCCAATAGCCGATATGTATTTTTGTACTGCGGTGTCGTTAAACATACATCCATTCATTTTAATGTTTCTTCGTGTAGAACACATTCAATTCTTTATTTAACTTTGAGTTGTTACAGCTCATCAGTTGCACAAATAAAATACAACATATATGTATGTAACAGCATTAAATTTGTTCCAAAATAGACGACAAACAGCTGTATGGTTCAGGACAATGGCATTTTATTCAACATCCTACATAAAGTATTTTTAAAACTCTGAAACAATCAAAACAATAAATTAAAATACAACAAGAATAGAGTACATGACATTACAATAAGAAATACATATATATGACACGTGACATTACGATAAGAAATACATATATATGACACGTGACATTACAATAAGAAATACATATATATGACACGTGACATTACGATAAGAAATACATATATATGACACGTGACATTACAATAAGAAATACATATATACGACACGTGACATTACGATAAGAAATACATATACATGACACGTGACATTACAATAAGAAATACATATATACGACACGTAACATTTCCTAGACTGTCATAGATAATTAACGTATACATATCGAATCACATATCACTAATACATGGGTCCTACCAAACTATACATTCAGAATACACATGATGTAATACCATATGTTAATCCTTAATACAATTATATAATCTATACTTTTCTAATACATTCACTACTAACGTTTAACACATTCATGTACATTACAACGTCATAAAATTATACACATCTAACAACACAGTCATGTACATACCAAGTGTGTGTAACTAAGGTTGTAGCACCTGGCCGGTAAGTGACACACGCATTCAGAAATAGCGATCTAAATAAAATAATAAAACGCACTAAGTATCGTACAAACACTATAATCCAAAGTCCATAATTATATTAATAGTCCAAAGTCCATAATTATATTAATAGCAATAATAGTATCTCTTCTGAGATAATACACAAACTGCAAACATCCTACTCTCAGATAACTATCACACCATAATTAATTTAACGTTAAAACCCATTAGTATTTAGTGATAAGAAATCATAATATTAATTACATTACCATTTAGACATTAGAACTTAATTTAATATACTTCATCTCTCATTTAATTACTTTAGATAAATATATTTGCAGAAGAGTTATTTTACGTATTAATACATTATATTATAATGTACCGACTTAATCCACAAACATTAATTTCCATTTAGTACCTGCCCGTAAACAAATACACTCGATAAGAAACATGAATACTACAAATAACCAATACAAATAACTAACCTTAGAAATCCTCTAAGAATATGACATCACAACAATAGTGACAATATCATTTCCACACTGAGAACAAGAGCTCTCAGTATTTATGCTGAAGATTATATAACTAGAAGCTGGACAGAAACACCAAGACAGAATACCAGCTTGAAAGTTTAGAACAAAGGACAGACGCAGCGCAAGAATGCAAGTGCTATTGTTAGGTGCTTGTGCAAGATTCAGGCTTGTGTTTTTAATCAACATATCACCAGTTAACAAGCTGACTGAAATAGAGCACCTGGAATAAAGAAGCTATATTAAAAGTAAATAATTAAATTAAAGGAGCACTATCCTTTTCAGAATTACCTGAGAGAGACATTGGATTAATTAGGTATAGTAAACATTAAAAAACATAACATACAATGACTACCTGTAAATAACAATAA